>NC_056748.1:701851094-701998594 GCF_019279795.1 Protopterus annectens
TAGTGTCAATGAAAACTTACCCTAACTAGTGTCAGCACTGATGGAAAAAATGTGTTGATATGTTAGCAGTAGGACAACCTTTACCCTTAGTGTCAGTGAAAACTTACCCTAACTAGTGTCAACACTGATAGAAAAAATGTGTTGATATGTTAGCAGTAGGACAACCTTTACCCTTAGTGTCAGTGAAAACTTACCCTAACTAGTGGCAGCACTGATGGAAAAAATGTGTTGATATGTTAGCAGTAGGACAACCTTTACCCTTAGTGTCAGTGAAAACTTACCCTAACTAGTGTCAACACTGATGGAAAAAATGCGTTAATATGTTAGCAGTAGGACAACCTTTACCCTTAGTGTCAGTGAAAACTTACCCTAACTAGTGTCAACAGTGATGGAAAAAATGTGTTGATATGTTAGCAGTAGGACAACCTTTACCCTTATTGTCAGTGAAAACGTACCCTAACTAGTGTCAACACTGATGGAAAAATGTGTTGATATGTTAGCAGTAGGACAACCTTTACCCTTAGTGTCAGTGAAAACCTACCCTAACTAGTGTCAACACTGATGGAAAAAATGTGTTGATATGTTAGCAGTAGGACAACCTTTACCCTTAGTGTCAGTGAAAACTTACCCTAACTAGTGTCAACAGTGATGGAAAAATGTGTTGATATGTTAGCAGTAGGACAACCTTTACCCTTAGTGTCAATGAAAACTTACCCTAACTAGTGTCAACAGTGGTGGAAAAAATGTGTTGATATGTTAGCAGTAGGACAACCTTTACCCTTAGTGTCAGTGAAAACTTACCCTAACTAGTGTCAACAGTGATGGAAAAAATGTGTTGATATGTTAGCAGTAGGACAACCTTTACCCTTAGTGTCAATGAAAACTTACCCTAACTAGTGTCAACAGTGATGGAAAAAATGTGTTGATATGTTAGCAGTAGGACAACCTTTACCCTTAGTGTCAATGAAAACTTACCCTAACTAGTGTCAACAGTGATGGAAAAAATGTGTTGATATGTTAGCAGTAGGACAACCTTAGTACCCAAAGGAAAATTACCAGGATGTAAACGTTTTTAAGAGCAGCATTTAAAATTTATCCTTGCTTTTGGCCCCTTGTTCTCCATTGTTTTGGCTTTGCCCATATTAAGCAAAGATTTTGACAGGTATGAATACAAGTCTGGACATGCAGTCAGGAGACATGATTTTGAGAGGGAATAAAGATGAGAGATGTACATTGTCAGCTGTCTTGAAACTGTGACTAGGGCATTGCATTTTGAAAATTTTGAAACATTAGAAATATGTTCAGTAATGAGACTTGGATTACGACTAACCCAGCCAACAAATGTCAAATAAATAATAAATAAATAAATAATGAGGTACTTGAAATAAATGGGATAAAGGGCAAAATGAGGTATGCTAACCTCAGCAGCAGTGATGGGTGCAGATAGTGGGTGATGGTGATGTAGGGCTCATGATTATATAAGGTACATGTGGGAGAACCCTACCAATAGGAATGCAATAAAAATGGGTTAGATCAGATCTCCATGGACTGCTGCAGAATTTTAAATGAAGAAATGACATTAGTAGTTTTTCCCTACTAATTTCTGCATTTGTACTCTCATCAGTAACAATATACATGTTTGTTTCTCTGTCCCTTGCAATTCTGTATATTATTTATCTGCTGTCATCTTGTACAGTCTCTGCAGTACCTTGCAGAATCACTGAAGCCTGGATAAGAGAGTTTTTTTTCCCTGGGAGCAGTTATTGTTCTAATTCAGTTTACATTTATGTTTACATTGTTTTATTTTTCTTGGCTTAGATCATCAATCACTGAACAGAATACTGAAGGCATTTTCAGCAGAATAGCAGGTAGCATATTCCTTCTGAGCGACTTTGTTTTACTGCTTAGCTCAATTAGCTCATTTTAATAGCCCTTTCTCCAGGGCAGTTCCAGAGAAGAAAAAAAAAATAATGTTAATAACAAAGAGTAATGCACTGGAAGAAAAATATGCCTGATAGCCTATAAACATTGAAGAAAAGAACTGGCTTTCAGAACTAAGATGGTCAGTAATTATAGTACTTTCTTATGGTCGTCTTTAGTATGTCTGCAGATACAAGACTCATTATAGTTTGTCACAATAATTACTTTATCCAATATAGTAATTCATTGATTTAATGCTCTGCACCCATAAATAGTAAAGTGAGTAGTGATGAAATTATGAAGGCCATCATATACCCATAAGAATCGAGGGTAAAAAAAAAGCAGCGCACAGTGCTGGAATCAAACAATGTAGAAGTATGACGGAAAGTTATTACCGCAGAGGGATACCGCAGACGGATACTACTCAACCTTTTTGTTGATTAGTATCCCTCTGTAGTACTGTTCTCAGAGGGCTATGCAGTTGGTACACCTATGGCTGGACTATGCCTGCCTTTTTGTTAATTAGTATTCCTCTGTAGTACTGTCCTTAGAGTGCTGTGCAGCTGGTACCCCTATGGCTGGACAGTGCCTGCATTTTTGTTGATTAGTATCCCTCTGTAGTACTGTCCTTAGAGTGCTGTGCAGCTGGTACCCCTATGGCTGGACTGTGCCTGCCTTTTTGTTGATTAGTATCTCTCTGTAGTACTGCCCTTAGGGTGCTATTAAGCTAGTACCCCTATGGCTGGACTGTGCCTGCCTTTTTCTTGATTAGTATCCCTCTGTAGTACTGTTCTTACAGTGCTATGCAGCTGGTACTCCTATGGCTGGACAGTGCCTGCCTTTTCGTTGATTAGTATTCCTCTGTAGTACTGTTCTTAGGGTGCTGTGCAGCTGGTACCCCTTTGGTTGGACAGTGCCTGCCTTTTCGTTGATTAGTATTCCTCTGTAGTACTGTTCTTAGGGTGCTGTGCAGCTGGTACCCCTATGGCTGGACAGTGCCTGCCTTTTCGTTGATTAGTATTCCTCTGTAGTACTGTTCTTAGGGTGCTGTGCAGGGGGCACACCCATGGCTGGGCTGTGCCTGCCTGTTTGTTGATTAGTATCCCTCTGTAGTACTGTTCTCAGAGAGCTATGCAGCTGGTGCACCCATGGCTCAACTGTGCCTGCCGTTTTGTTGATTAGTGTCCCTCTGTAGTACTGTCCATAGAGTTCTATATTGCTACATCACCTTTTCTACATTTCACAGAGATCAAGCCTATAATTCTAATTTTCTGCAGGTTTTCTGATTGGAATATGTTATAGGTTTGGCTTACATCCTGAATTCCTTGCCTACCTGAGACTCTTCACGTACTTGGCTTGCTGTGTTTAATTTTGTATTTTGTTGTTCTGACAGGTTCTGATCCTTAGATTCTCCTCCTCTGACATATAAAATGACATATATTAAACATGTTGTCCATAAATATAATGTCTGTTGCAGGCTCGTCTTAGTACATTCTTTGCATTCGCTACCCACTACATATAGATTAGGTTTACTTCAATGTGTCTGTCTGTCTGTCTCCTGTTTGTAAATTTCTACTTCCTATTTGTTGGAGCTATATGAGTGAGTATGCCATATAGGGAGTGTTATCTTGTATATTGAAATGAGGAACAAATAGCTAATGGACTGAAAACATGGTGTATAAATATTACCAGCGGTGTTCAGTGTCAGGGACTGAAGAATGCAGTATGCTTTTTATTTATTGTTTGTGTAATAATTGAATTGGGTGTTGCATCATCAATGTTTGGTAGCCACAACTCAAATGAGAGACGGAAAAATAAAAACAGAATTGATAGACACAGTCACCAAACATGAGTACAAAACATCAATGTGCTTTATACAAAAGTGTATGAAATGTTTACACAACATCATATGAGTAATCAGTTCCAACAGAATGAATTAGGCAGTTTGTAATTAGCATGCAGTAAATAGAATTCTTTACTGCTAGCAGTGACATACTAGACTTGTGATTAGAACTTACCAAATATAGCAGACAGCTGATTGAAAAGAGAAGACCTGAACACCACGGAAGACACTTTTCCTAACAAAGAGTGCAGCTCACTTTTGTGAAGAATTAAGTACAATTAAGTACAATGGCTAAGTGGGAATACAGGATTTTCCAGTACCCTGACTATTAAAAACATATTATAGTATGATGTAGCGGGTAAAAAAAATCATTCAAAGAAAATTCTTATAATTCAGACTCTCATAATGGCAGGTGATACAGAGGGTTAAAGGATTTAAGCTGGGACAGAGGATTAAGGTTGTTTGCTGTAGTTCCTGTGGTACAGGGTTTGATTCCCTTAGCTCGTTTGCCTACTGTGTGACCTTGAGCAAGTGACTTAACTATACAGTGCTCTTGGGTCCCCCCTGAAGGGGACTGTGTCCAGTGGGCCTACCTGTTTAACAGATGATGATTATTATCATTATTATTAGAGTTTTGTGTTGAGCTTTTCATTGCAGTAATGTACAATATCCATGCATTCCTGCAAATGCTTTTGGTGTGTTTTAAATTTTAGATGAAACAGTGAAAATGCAACTTTTGCATTGATTTATCTTTTTAAATGCTGCGTGCTGTTCTCATTGTCAGTTATGTTGCATATTACAATGGACTAGGCACATGGCTTTGTTACCAGAATCTTTCCTGTTAGACTGCAGTGATGGGTCATTGTTGATGCATTGTCTTACAGTAAGGACAACTTGAAACAAGGAGCAGAGTTGTCTATCCACATCATCAGGCACTGCTTTGTTTTGTACCTCACTTTTTCTTGACTGCTGTAATCTCAGAGTTAGAATATATTCCTCCATTGCACTTAATTCTCACTGTACTAAGGATCACAATTGCAATCCATGAGTGCACCTTAACCCATTGCCTCTTCAACATACTTTGCTAACCTCCGCTAGCAGCTAGCAGTATGGTGAGTCCAGTAGAAGTCTCTCTTCCAGAATTGGTGAGCCAGTATTAACTGCTCGCTGTCATGCTCGTAGGCTGTCTCCACCACTGACCAGGCCACTAAATAATGTTCATCATTCTCACTGCTGCAGTAGTCTTTGGCTATTTGGGGTGTATCCTGCCCAGGATACAACAACCAGCCAGCTTCAAAAAGCTTTGGGTACCTCCCACACCTACAGTCTGACTACTGATTGTCTAGCCTCTTGGAGGGAGATCAACAGTCAAGAGTGTAGATAACTTCAGTACTTTTCGCTGACTTGATAAGTATTATAAGACAGTTTGGGTATGGTGCACCAAGCATATCTGATGTGCTATAGTGGGCTAATTGTAATCAGTTATCTGACTTGTTCTTTTAGCTTCTATGTGTGCATCAGCTTTGACTGTATTGTGCTTAGCTTCTTACCACTTATCTTCATAGTTGTAAACAATTTTTAATTTTTTAAATTGTTAGCTTTGGTGGCATCAAGGGATAAAGCCCTAACTGCAGCCCAGGTGACCCAAATTTGACTAGTGGCTTGTGCACTTGATAGAGCTGAAAGGAAGGATAGGCCTACACATCCTTTTGGAGAGGGAGGTGGGTTGAAAGCCTGCAGCTGCATGCCTTCAGAAAAAGTGGAGGCACATATGGTCTAGGGTGGGTGCGCAGTGCACCAGACCACCGTATGGTGAGTGGTAGCATTTATTGCACAAGTGTGCAGCAGCGTGTATTTGTGTTGGAAAAGGTACAGTGCACCTCTTGTTGTGATGAAGGTTGCATGTCCCCTACTAAGTGGAGAGGTTAGGATATTAGAAGTTCCTTAGTAACCATGATGTTGGAGAGGAATAATCAACCATAATGGCAGCTTAAATGATAGTCCTGCCAGATGTCTTTTACCAGTGTGGTTCAGGGGTTGACCCCTATCATGAAGGAAAGAAAATGGACAGTTGGAGGTGACTTGATGATTACAAAGAGGGTTCATAGCATCATAGGAAGTTACTAGGCTATAGGCCCTGAGGTCCTTGCAAGCCTAGCCAAGAATTTACCCTATGCTCTG
This sequence comes from Protopterus annectens, assembly GCF_019279795.1. Classification (NCBI taxonomy): domain Eukaryota; kingdom Metazoa; phylum Chordata; order Ceratodontiformes; family Protopteridae; genus Protopterus; species Protopterus annectens. The sequence continues at coordinate 701,857,039 of NC_056748.1, forward strand.
ACAAGTCAGCACCCTATACCACTGTCCAGCAGGGATACAGGTAGAATCCAAGGGTGTAGTTTTTGTTTCTCATTCAGTTATCCAGGTTATGCATAAAAAGGTTTAATGAGGTACTCTGCTTTACGTGGAGAGGGAGTCTATTCTAGAAAAGGGGGGACTCTCTGGGATACAAATCTGTCCTGCCAACAAGTCCTATTAATGTCACAGACCAGGTTGAGGTTGTGCATGCAGGTTACTTGAGTGGAGCTTGACTTGCGGATATGCAGTAGTCCCATCAGGATGGAGTCTGAGATTGCTTTGTATGCCAGACAGAGGTCACCTCTGAGGAGTCTGTAGGAGACTGAGTAGAGGGGCAGGGCTTTTAGCCTATCTGTGTAGGGTAAATGTTTGAGGCCCTGGATTCTCCGGGTGAGGAACCTCTGTAGTCCCTCCAGCTGCTGCATGTGCTTTGTGAGGTACGTGCCGAAAGGGACATTGTACTCAATAATGGATCTTATAAGGGAAGAATACAAGGATGTTATGACCACCTTGTCCCTGGATGAGATACCCTTACTAATGAGGTGGGCCAAAGCTTTCTGTACAATGGAGGCAATATGGTGGTCAAAAGTCAGTTTACTGTCAACCTGGATGCCCAAGCTCCTCACAGCTGATTGCATGCTTAGGACCTTATTATCAATGTGATAATTTGTAGGGATGCCACTCTCCCCAAAAGGGATGATGATGCATTTTTTGGCATTCAGTTTGAGGCCATATTTCTGGCACCAGCCATTTGTTTGGGTGAGACCCTCTTGGAGGATGCCCACATCACTAGGGGAAATGATGACAGCACCCAGCTTGGCATCATCTGGAAATGTGGTCAGCCATAGCCCACTAGATTTGGCCTGCACCTCTGAAATGTATATCCCAAACAGCGGAGACCCCAAGAGCAATCCCCCCGGGTATACTGCTTGTTACGGGTCTACTAGTTGAGGTGGCTTCCCCTATTTTGACTAGTTGGCTTCTATCAGTGAGTCAGGTTAGCAAAAAGGACTCCGAAAAAAATTAAAAGATATATATAAGCAGGCCAGAGAATCTATATTAAGATCAGCTTAATGATCAGTCTTCAGTGGCACATTTAATACCCATGACATCATACATGTGTTTTAAACTGGCTTAAATCCAGCCTTTCCAACAAAGACAGATCTGGGAGGCTGTGTATACTCTTGCAGGAGAAAAGTCTAAAACGTTTCTCATGTAGCAGTTCTATTAGGTCCTAGATGGTTAAGGCTCTCCAGCAAAGCTTTGTAGGCTAGGCCAGTAAGCATCAAGAGAATCCTGACCTTAGTGGCAGGTTGCAGAAGCTGCCATTGCTGAGTTATGTAATACTTTATGGGCGGAGGATAATCGACAAAACCTCATTCCATTTGCTAGCTACATATCTTCATTGTGGCCCCACATAAGAATGCCTCAAAGGAAATATATAAGATTTAGGCTTACATCTTGTTGTAGAAATGTATTTACATCTTCATGAGAACCTCCCTTTGTACTCTCCAGTGGAGATTCATTCCACAGGAGGTGGACATAGACTGCCTCATGTTCCGCACATCTCCGGAATGTCACCTGATTGTCATACCCATCCTAGAGAGCGATATTGTGCTTTCCATTATCATTCACTCGAGGCTTAAATGGCTAGAAAAGCCGTGGTTGTACGGTATATGTGTGCCTAATGCTCTCTGCCCTGAGGGCCATAGCCCCTTCTTTTGCCCATATCCTCATTGTTAATGGTTCTAGAGGTTTAGAGGAGATAGCTTCCAGTGTTTTTATACAGGGTGAAGAGTGGTTGTTTGACTTCCAGAAAGGATGAGGGCAAACCCTCTCTTATCATAATCTGTAGGCAGTCAATCCACATCTTTTTGCAGCCGTGGCTTATACATCTGTCATTACATCACATCTCTGTATTGTGCATCAGCTGAAAACAGTTTTACCTTTCTGTGGTAACTGAAACTTAAATGCTAAATGGGAAAAGGTGTTGAGATCCAGGGAGCCTGTCAAAGTCAAATGTCCTTACCCTTTGATCATTCTATTACTTTAGTGCTGTGAGGAGACCTTCTGGTCTACAGTTCGCCCATCCTCCTTTTCAGTAATGTAAAGCTTAAAATCATCTTCAGATTAGCCATCATATTACCTTTGCAGCCATATGTACATTTCTCCAGTAGGGGTAAGAAATGGGCTGAATATGAACCAAAACACCCACTGGGCCAACCAATGGATGGAAAATTGGAAATTCATCCCAGGTCTGGCCCGATGGTTCTGATAGATGCTGACAGTAACTACGACCAAACTAACATATTCCCCCAACACATGACCTTTAGAAACTACCAAACATACCTCCTCCAAATACATTCCCATGATACATAGGGACACAATTGGTCTGGATTTTGAGACTAGGCTTATAAAGGTTCTGGTGGTTGTTAGTGTAGTATTTACCTATGAGCCTTATGTGATCTGCTTTGTCCACCTAGTTTATGACTATTCAACAGTTCTGCCCAACTACTGAAAAAAATTAGTGAAAAAAATAATTGATAGTGCTTAGTCTTAGTATGGACTAATGTTGTATTTGCCTTTGGCCTGTTACCTTTCCAAAAAAATATAAATACTCTTGCGCCATAACGCTCAACTGTCCAGATTTTCACATAATGTTCTGATTTTTGCATGATATTTTTGGTCTATTCCTCATAAAATTTGTGTTTTTTTTGACAAATCACTGAGGATTGAAGTCACTAAATAATGACTGATGTTTGAGTTTCGCACTTTATATCCTACAGAAAATGCATGCTGAAACAAATGTTATGCTAGCAATTTTATACATTTATAAGAGCAATATTTCAAATCTGTCCCTATTTTTGGTACTTTGTCCTGCCATTATGTTAGGTTTTGTCCATATTTTTACATTAAAAAGTTGAGAGGTATTGTCTGCATTTCTTAATGAGGAATGATGAGAAAGACAGAAGGAAAATGCTGCAGCAGTTTAATAACTTGTGTTACAGGTATCATTTTAAAGGCTGTAACCTTAGCTGGGAAGGCAAATGGAGAGAGGCTGTCCCATTATACATCTGCCTTAACTTTGATATCAGTGTCTCACAATTTCCTGTCATTGTCTTGTCGCCCTCATGACCAAACAAAGCCAACTGTGAGTAAATCCAGCATTACTCACACCCAGCCATGGGTTATTGCTATTTTAAAATGACATTATTTAAGGAAAAAATTACTTAATTTTCTTAAATAATGTCTTTGTATATATTGGCACTGTGGTGTTCTACTGTTTGTTTGTTTTTTTTGTTTTTTTTTGTATCCTGGGGCTTTCTTGATGTACCGCTATTGTGTATATGGGACTTATGTTCCCACATTAATGCAGTACATCAGTGGTTTGGAAAGGAAGCAATGGAGAAAGGAAGATCTCTGTTGCTTTTTTTTTTTTTAACTAAAAAAAAAAAAAAAAAAAAAATTAAGTTTGAAATCTGAACAGTTCAGAGGTAACAGAAACAGGGCAGAAATACAAGGATAATCAGGAACGTTTCTTTAGTTTTGTATAATGTATCTGATTTTCTTTGTATTTTCTCTGCTCCATCTCTTGTACTTCTGAACTGTCTAGATTACAAAGTTTATTTCTTTATTTATTTATTTTTAAACTCAAGAGAACTAGAAAGCACTATAGCATATATTAATAGAAGAAAGTCTGGGTGACTAGACTATTTTCTACTGGTATATGCTCAATTTACAACGGGTACTCTGGTTGGGCCGACCATTCAGTGTGCACAATTTTGAATGTAAATGACCTGTCATTGTATAATTGCCATGTTCCACTACAAGGGGACTACCCCCACTATTAACATCTTGTAGGCCTCTGCCTCATAGCAAGAAGGAAGACTTGGTCCTAGTTAATATTAGGTCCAGGACTACATAGACGTATGACAGAACTTTCTAGACAGGGTCATTCGAAAGGTCAAGATGCATCATCAGGAGTATTTAGCGATCTAGATAAAACTGGGCCAGATGTATTTGTTCCAGTGGGTTTGATTCTTACTATTTTTAATTAATAGAAAATGTGCCAGTTTTATGGTTTGATTACCATAGTGACCAGGTAGTGATGAACAGTTACTTAAATTGGATATATTTAAGTTTCAAATGCAGTATGAATTATTATATGCATACATTATGCATCCCCATTTTTTTTGATGAACAGGTCTCTGGATATTATTTTATAAACTTTTGGCTTGAACTATCAAAGGTGACACATTTCAGTATTGACTGAAGCAGCTGGTGATTTACAGATGCTTTTTTGATTACGTTTTGACAAACCATACATATTTTCTGATATACATATATGCACATATACATTTTAAAACTGTATTGTGCTGTATTTATCATTGCTTTGTAAGATTGCTTCCTATGGATTGCGTAGTAAAGATGACCTTCCAGTCAATGCAAACAAAATTAAGTAAAACTAGCAGGCAGTGCTGACACTGTGAACTTCATTTGGTGCATTATTTTGTTTTAAACTGGTAAGAAACCATAAAAAGCATTTAAAAAGTAAAATCACATATGATACCCACAAGTTGATATCCGTTTGACATTATGCAAGTATGAAAATGCCAACATTTTTCCAATTAGTCTTGTTGTAACAGATGTGCCCACATTATAAACCACAAAAATTATGTCTTTAATTGAAAGGTTTCATTGATTACTTTGTATGAGATGCCAAGCCAAACAGGGATATTTATTAACCTAATATCTCTTTGACAGTGTTATGCCTAGTGGTGAGACACACTAGGGAATTTTGCTTGTTCTTCTATGTGCTATATCACTGATTATTTTGGAATTATTTGCTCAGCAATATTTCACACTAATACAAACTTTTCTCAAAGAAAATGGTTAAAAAATGACTGTCTGCAGAACATATTGTGGTGATTCAGAGAAAACTAAGCATCAATCCTTACATCACTAGGTGGGTTGCAAATTGGCTCACAGACAGGACCCACAGAGTGAAAGTTGTGGATTCCAAGTCAGACTGTCAATCAGTCATGAGCGAAGTCCCACAGGGCTCAGTCCTGGGCCCTCTCCTGTTTGGCATCTACTTCCCAGATGTCCAGACCAACACAGAAGGACTCTAGCTGACCAAGTTCGCTGATGACTGCAAGCTAGGAGTCATTATCAACACCCCAAGTGATGCAGACATCCTACAAAATGGCCTCTCTGAGACCATTGACCGGTGTCGGAACCATGGCCTGAAGCTTAATGCCAGAAAATACATTATCATCCCCTTTGGAAAAAACTCACTTCCCACAAATTACCATGTTGATGGGACTCCACTGAACACTGAAGGGGCCATAAGAGATCTCGGCACCCAGGTCGACAGCCACCTCACCTTCGACCACCACATTGCCAATGTGGTCAGAAAGTCTTTCTACGTGGCATATCTTATAACAAAAGGTTTTGCATCCAGGAAGAAAGAGGTCATCATCTCTCTCTACTCATCCCTCATTAGACCAATCATCGAATATAATGCCCCATTTGGCATGTACCTGACCAGACACCTACAACAGCTGGAGAGGCCACCAAAGTACCTCACAAAAAGTATTCTAGGCCTTAAACACATGTCCTACATGGACAGACTCAAGAAACATCAGCTGTTCCCACTCTCTTATTGTCTACTTAGAGGTGATCTCTGCTTGACTTACAATGCCAGGTCTGACCCACCCCTACTTGAAATGCTACACCTAAAGAAATCCCAATCCCCCCACGCCACATGCTTCAGAGATCACAACCTCATTACCACAATTAACAGAACATGCTTGAGAGACAGGCTCATCTCCCAAAGACTGCCCATACACTGGAATAAGCTTCCCATTCATGTCAAGCAGAGCACCTCACTGGCCCTCTTCAAGAGAAATCTTGATGAGTGGATGGGTAACAGAAAGTTCACTCCAGGGATCATTCCAGTTGCCTTACTGGTTATGGGCACTATGAACTAACATCGGGCGGCACAGTGCCTGGGCAAATTTTTTTTTTGGCTAGGCTTGTAAAGGCTCCAGGGCCATTAACTTAGTACACACCTATGAACCTAAAAGTGATAACAGGGGTGCATAATGCAGAAGTTTTATGAATTAGGAGCACATGAGGTTAGAAAAAAGGAAAGTAATACTGACAATTTTGGCAACTTTCATGAAAGATGTGTTAAGACTTTTCAGGGGAATGGTGATGCAGAGAAGCATCCTTTTAAGCACAGGGGTATTATGGAATGATAAATATCTGTGCACATATCACATAATGCATGAAACAGGTGCATGGGGATTTATTAACAGGAACAATTGCCCAAGAGTGGGCAAGCAGACAGCTGAGCAGGAAACTGTGTCTCCTGTTGAGACTAGCTCAGATGCTACTTGGTTGTAGAGGGTGAGTAATAAATTGTAAAAACAAAAAAAAAAAAAAAGTCATTGTAGTGCTATGTATGCAGGTGGTGAGGAACATACTACCCTTAGCTGGGTCCAGGTATTTCAATTAATGCAATTCTGAGTGGTAAATATATGGACCGTTTGAACATATTTTCTTTGGCTGTTTGCCTGGGAGGGAGCAAAGCCTCATTTACACCCCTCACTGACTATTATTTTAACTTCTGAGTTACTGCAACTTAAATAAGAATGGCAATCCTGTTTTGGATTTGTCTTGGAAATCTTCTTTTGGTTGTTCTTTAGCGTTATTGTTGCTGAAGCAGATTTGAAATGGTCCTGTATCACTGTACATTGTCGTGTGGAAGCTCATGTCCCACTAGTGGAACAGACTGCAATTGCAGTCATAGTCTTAGAGGAGAAGCAGAGGATGAAAATGAATATGCTTTTTACATTTCTGTGTACTGAAAATTTGTTTGGAGCAATGTTTAGTTTAATGGCCATTGTTTGTTGACTTTTGGATGTGGTTATGGAGTTTATTTGTTGGAGACATTAACCACAGCCATAGAAGGAAAAGGGAAGTTGTTGACAAAATCAAACTGACTGTTTTTGAAATTTGATGTTCTAGGAGTACACACGGGTTGTTTGGAAAGGCCTGTTGTTTGATGATTTTTTTTAACTGTGGCCACGAACACTCTTCACTGAAGATTGCAGCATCACTGACTCATTCCCTGGGGACTACTTTTTGGATTATTAATTAATATACTGTACGTTGAGTACCTTTAATGGTCCTTGTTGAATCCAACTTTGCAATGTATTGTTTAAATTATTTTTTGAGCCAGAAATTTTCTTTAATTGATATAGCTATATATATTTTGTTATGCTATGATTTAAGAGCCATCTGTTGGATGGTGCTTTTAAAGTCTTGTCTTTTGCAAATTAAATAATAAAACATTTAAATAAAATTTCAACTTAAATAAGCTGTAAAAACAGTGCACGGTTTATGTTATAAACTCCAAGTAAGAACTCTTTTGGTTTCCCTGGGAAGGAGAGGGAAACTGATGGTATGGTTCAAATATATCAGTTCCTTGAAATAATTACTAAAATAGATATTAGAAGTTTATACTACTGAGGTACACCAAGATTGTATAGGTTGCTAGCTTAGAAATAATGTGAAGAAGTGTGTGTGTGTGTGTGTGTGTGTGTGTGTGTGTGTGTGTGTGTGTGTGTGCGCGTGTGTGTGCATGTGCGTGCGTGTATGTGTGTGTGTGTGTGTGTGTGTGTGTGTGTGTGTGCGCGTGTGCGTGTATGAGTGTGTGTGTGTGTGTGTGTGTGTGTGTGTGTGTGTGTGTGTGTGTGTGTGTGTGCATGCATGTGTGTGTGTACGTGTGCATATTTGTTCATAAATGCTGGTAAGTTGTATTGTTTGCATTTATAATATTGAAGTATTGAACCTGTCCCATCAAAACCTGGCTCAACAGAACTCCAGGGCATGTTCTAATATGGATACTGCAGGATGGCAAGTACCGTGTCTAACAACATTTGAACTGTTGCCAAAAATATGTATATATATTTGTATATACATATATTAGGTAGAGGCTTGAAGATGTATGGAGTAATATTCATAGCACTTCATAAATATAAAAGTAATAACTGGGTTTCAGATTGTTTGGAATAACCATAGTGGTACTTTTTGGTGGGGTTAAATATTTAAATATTAACTAATTTAGTGTTTTGTGAATTTGGTTAGGGTTCTAAGTAAGCACACTGGGCAAATTAGATTGTTTTTGTCTGTCTTCAAGCATGTAATATTTTTCAACTTCCAGAGTTCATGTATTTAGTAAGTTATAACCAGACTAGATGGGTGTTATGTTTCTTTCCTTTTGACTCTATAGTTAATTATACAATGTCTTACTTACTAGTCCAGAGTTCACTTTAAATATTAAAATACATGGATTATCAGGTATGCATATAAGCATTATGTCCTGTCAAAAAAAGTACTATTTTTATATTGTATTGCAAGTGAAGGGCATGTTTTAGACAGTAAAAACCCTAATCGGACAGAACAATGTGGCTAGTTACAGAACTTCCCCTCTCTTGTCATGTCATATCGCATACAGTGTACTGCCTGCTGCTTGAGGTTTACATTCAGTTTTGGCCAGAAAGGAAATGTCTGATGTTCTTCCTTAGTAAGAAGATACCGAACTTGAAGACTGCTTTTTATGTTTGCACTGTGTTTTGTAGAAGTGAAGGTATCCATTTGATCTGTGTTTGACTTTTGTGATAATGTAGCTCACTTTTGTCTGAGTCATTTTTATATGGCTATCACCCCTGTGCTTTCCAAGTATACATATATCCTGTTGAGCTGTTAAAGAGTGCATTTTAGTTCCTTCTAATTTTAGGTGATGTTTGACACCACCATTACTGAAGTAGAAAACATACTGGAGCAATATTCCATTGGGTACTTTACCAGATTTTATTTCTGAAGATCTGTTGCAAAATCTTCATATAGAACTGTTAAGAGAGATGATTATGAAAATGTGCTGTTAACATGCTGCATCATGTAGTCCAAGGTTTGATTCCATCAGCCTCCATTTACCTAAGTGTGTTACAGTGAGCAAGTCACTTAACTGGGCAATACTCTGGGATAATTGAGAAATAGGGATAGGGTATTCAATTGTCTTCTTGACTGCATGCCTAGTAACTACCCATAAATAAGTAATTTTATATCTGCTGAGCATTTCTCAAAATATTGAAGTCTTTCCTCATTGCAAAGGTCACCACAGATGCATTGCTTAGTATCGCTGTCACCCTGCAGCATTCTAATCAGCAGCAGAAAAGTGCATATGCCACTTATAGTACTATTATGTGAGGTATTTCTAAGGTTCTGTAGTGACAGACACAGAAGAGAAGTAAAAGTACTTTCACATGTCCTAACAATAAAAAAAACACAATAACTCCAGGTAAAGACAGATAAACAACAACTGGAAGTAATGTCACAATAGCACGCTGATCTCACATGCTAAAGCAAAATAAGCAAAGCTAAATAACTATTCTACAGATACTAAGTTAAAATACATTTTATATATTTATTTATTTAATTCATTTATTTATTGTTTTATTTTATTTATTTTTTATTTTATTTTATTTATCCTTTGTTGACTGAGGATACCTCTTAACCATTTATCTCAAGAAATCTGTACAGAGCCAAAATAATAGAGGGACAAAGGCCCAAAAGCAGGGACAGAGTTTAAATGTTGCTCTTATTATCTTAGAAATTTTCTAGAATAACAGGTATTGCATTAACATGTATTTTCTGAATGATATGAAACCTGAAACTTAAATGTATGCCATTATTTAATGGTTTCAATCCTCAATGATTTGCCAGAAAACCACACATTTATGTGAAATGGACCATAAAGCTGAGTCAAAAATCTGGACATTCTTTGAAAATCTGGACAGTTAAGCGCTATGTCACCAGGTTAGTTCCACTAGGCTATTCCTGTTTTCAGGGAGACATGAGGTGATATTCACTCTGCTATGGGAAAATTTGGCCAGGCACTGGAAAACTTCCTCTGTTCTTTTTTGACAAGTGCCATGGGATCTTTTATATCCACTTGAAATACCACCATCTCAAACAGATGGGGGCTTGGTTTAACATTTCATCTGAAGGATAGCAAAATCAGTAGTGCAGCACCCCCCCCCCCCCACCCCCATACAGTGCTGCAGTGTCAGAAATTTGAAAATTAATCCAATCTCCTGCAGTGGGAATAGAACCCACAGCCTTCTAGTCTTCCAGAACCATAGGTAAGCAATGTACCCGATGAACCACTAAAACTGTTATGAAAATAGATTGCTTATGACTCCGACAAAATTGCTATAATCACACACTGGTATTAGGGCAGTCACTTATAATATATGTCATATTTAGCATGTCTGAACATGCAGTTCAAACATTTACATGCTTATGAAAACAGTGAGTTATTTATTTGCCAGATAATACCTACTACATTTTGGGGAGCATGTGGGAACACTGGCTTGGTTAAATGACTTACTTTAATGGATGGTTAGAGAATCAAATATAGTTTGTTCGCAAATCACACACTTAATCCCTTATGCTGTTCATCTCTTGGCATTTCTTTTGAAAAGTGGCCTGGATTATAAGCAGTAAAGGTCAGCAGTGTTTGTAGAAGTATCATGAACATTTTTCCTTAAGTTTCTTTAAATACCTGAGGAATCTTTCAAAATGTATTTTCCCTGCTCCCAAAATATATACATATGTGTGTGTGTGTGTGTGTGTGTGTGTGTGTGTGTGTGTGTGTGTGTGTGTGTGTGTGTATATATATATACACACACACACACACACACACACACACACACACACACACACACACACACACACACACACACACACACACACACACACATATAATTTAGAATCTAAGGTTAATATTAGCTTCCACTGAGTCTCAATTTAATTAAACAAAGTGAGAACATTTCAAAAAATTAGTGTAGAACTGAACATATATTTGTGGTGCATTGTCTAGGTGTTGATTTTGAAAATGAAAGTTCTACCTGTAATATTAAGAGTTTCCCTAATTGTTTATAGCAGGTAATCAATCAGAATGTGACATTTCCTAAGTGTTTATAATATTTCTGTAAGCTGAAGTTTTATAAATACAAAATAAAATGCATCGATGCTGTAGCATGTCATTAATTTTTGAAACTGTCATCTCTTACGTCCTTTGGGTATGAAAACCACTTTTATTTCAGTCATTAGAAACTGTTAGACAAAAAGGGTTATTAATCTTATTAGCTTGTTTTTTCAGATAACTGTAGAATAGAATAAAAAAGCCGAAATCTTTATCTGCACTTGCCATATTTTATATTGTAACTACAGTATTATTAGCCATGAAAATGACATTCAGGTGACGTTTATAGAGCCAGTCCTGCATGCTTGCAGCATTTGTCTCTTTTTGGAAGTAACTGATGGCCGAGGAAGCAGCTGATAGCAACGTAAGATGCTAGCCCTCGACTGGAATACAGTAAATCTTGGCTCTTATTTTTTCTGTTACGTAAAGTTTCTTTAACAGCCAGATGTTATTGCTCAAAAACTAGTTAGCAATGCTTGGTTTTGCTTTTAACAGTAGGATTAGCTTCTGTTGCATACTGAGAATTCTCAGTTCTGTAACTTACAGTTTTCTAAACAAAACATGAATATACTGAGTCTCTCTTCCTCACGAAGACACAGCAACTGAAAAACTGTGGGGCCCTATTCCAAAAGACTATCTCTCAGTGTAAGTGGCCACTTATAATGACAGCAGGCCGTTTGGAATCAGGCCCATAGTGTAAGCCTGAATGTAGATAGGTCTCACACCGAAGTAAGTCACTTACACTGAAAACAAGTTTTTCAGAATCAGGCTGGACTTACACTGAGCAAATCTTTTGGAATCTGGCCTAATATCAGTTACTTAGAGAAGACTTATCTGCACAGATATGTTCTATAGTGAATCAGAAGTTTCTAGAAGATGCAAAATGAATGCAAGATAACATATATATTCTTAATGTATGACATTAAATGTATAACTTAATATGCTGAAATATTTTGACTTTCTTAATGAAATAATGTAGTATGGCCAAGGCAGTAAGAAGGGTCTGTATCACTTGATCGAAAAACCTAATTCTCGAATAACTATTTGTTGAACCCAAATTGTTGAAACCTGTCTTCATTGGACGGCTATTTCATCCAACTTTTTCACAGGGAAAAGCAATGGTTAGCCATCATCAGGAATTTATCCTTTTCCCTACTGTAGTGCAATCTCATAGTTAGGGACAGTGTGGGGGAAGTGAAGCCCACCACTTGGGTGAGTTTTACATTTTTAGAGTTTAGTGATGGGCAGTAGGTTGGGCAGCCATTTATTTTCTCTTTGAAAAAGTTTGATGAAACGGCCATTCGATGACGAGAAGTTTTGACAATTTGGGTTCAATGAATAGTTCTTTAACAATTAGGTTGTTCACTGAAATGATATAGACCCCAGTAAGAATAACCATGTGTTTGATATATTTCTCAGGATCTTCATGGTGTTCAGCAGATTATAAATAAAACATGCTACACTCAAGAGATATGTTAGATGTTTGCTGAACATTAAGCAAATTTCTGTACATTTGCAGTCCATTGTTGGTATCCAGTCTGATTAGTAAAGGAAATACCATGTAATATGATTTATATAACACTCTGCTTGCACATTAGCTCTCCCTTAACAGAGAGATGGTGACTTAAGTATAAAACATTGTCTTCATCTAGCTACACATGATTCCATTCTGTTGCTATTTCTTTTTGTGGGCTGAAACCTTATATTAGTAGAAAGTAGTTCACTTTCATACCAGTGAATACAAATGCAGTTATATACTTGGGTAAACCTGAAATTGCATGAATGTTTCATGTTTGTTGATAACATACAACTATTCCATTATTTCCATTATGTTCTTCCATAATGTCAAGTATTTCTTGTGATGGCAAAATGTGTATGTTTCTCTATTTTGAACTGTACAATATCAAAGATGCACAACTCTGTGTGGAATATTTCTAACCACCTAAGTTGCCCAGGTCATGGCTAAAAATGATCTGAGGGCCAGCCCACTGACCAGGTGTTTGTACTATCACTCAAAGTAATCTATGTATTTGTTAACAAAGTAAGTCTGAGGAGCATTTTCAGCCATGGCCCAAACCAGTGACACAAAGTCAGTACATATATTAATATATACTTCAGATTCTTGACACAGATACATATGAAGTAGACAAAATACAAAATGTGGTTAATCTTCTTCAAACTGATGGGGCATTGGGGTATTGTATAATCAAATACGTGAAACAGTACATTGAACATACATTGTTTTCAAGGTACTTGCAGAGGTATGTATGCTTTACTTCTCACTTGACTATTATAAAGGTAGACTTCAAGGCAAGATCTGGATATGGTATCATAAGGAAGATAGTCTTCCAGAAGTGGTAATCTTAAATATTGACATGTTTAGGATGGCCATGAAAGTCTTTACTTTGGTATAGTAGGCTTCATGAGATATTTCTTTGAGTGTGTAAGATGTTAATTGCAGTACGTAGTCTTAGGATTTCTGTTAGGCTGAAGTCTGTGGCTGGCACAAATACCAGTCTGTCACTATCCTCCTGCTAGCAGACGTCCTTGCAGTCTGACATCATCATCATTAACCCTTTTTCCCATTTTCTACACGGGTGTCGTGTCACTTGTTCCCATCTCTCTCTCTCGCTCTCTATTCAATACCATTCTCTTACCTTCTTTGACAGTCATGCTTGACTGTTGTAGGTCTTCTCTCACACAATCCATTCACCTCTTTGCTGGATACCCCTGTTTCCTCTTGCCTTCTTCCTGTCTGTCCCAAATTATCTTCACCTGCACATGTGCCAGAACCACCGTAATCTCTTCTCTGTGACCCTTTCTGCAATTGGAGCTACTTTGGCCTCATTCCTTCATCTATCCACAGTATACATCCTACCACCTGTCTCAGGCATTTCATTTCCATCACCTCTAGCTTCCTCAACTGCTCTGCCTTTACTGCCCAGGTTTCTGTACCATACAGTAGTACTGGTTACACCACTGTTTTTTACAATTTACTTTTAAGCTTCTTTGGCATTCTTCTGTCATACACTACCTCTTGACACTCTATGTCAGTTAGCTGCAGTCCCTCTGATTCTAGCGTTGAACTCCTCATTCAGGCTTCCTTTCTCCTCAGTCAACCCTCCCAGATACTTGAAGCTGTTAATCTGTTCCATTATTTTTCCTTCGATCTTAATTTTTAGCTTTTTCTGATTTACCTCATTTGCTGCCATTACAACTGTTTTATCTGTACTCAGTTTCATCCCATATCCCTTCAGTTTTACATTCCATCCCCCTATCCTTTGCTGAAGTTCTTGCTCAGAGTCTGCCTGTAATGCCACATTATCTGCATACAGCAGCTTTGTTAACCTGTCCCCTCCAACCTGTTTGCTAATGTAGCCCATTGCTAGTAGGAACAGCAGTGGAGTCAGAGCTGAACCCTGATGCGCATCCACGTCCACTGGGAACCCCTCAGTAACACCGAACACTGTTTGTACTTGAGTCATTTGGTTCTAGTACATAGCTTGCACTAGTTCTACCAATGTTTCTAAATCTTTGAACCACCATAGGACTGTCCAAATCAGCTTTCTTGGGACCTTGTCATATGTCTTCTCCAAGTCTAGGAATGCCAAGTTGGACTTTCCTCATCTCTAGCTTTTTCTCAGTTATCTGCCTCACTGCAAACATCGGGTCAGTTGTGCTTCATCCTGATCTGAATCTGAACTGCTCATCTCCCATCTTATTTTCTACTGCTCTGTGTATTCCTTTGCCAATCACCCTCCCCAGAACTTTCATGCAGTGTGATAGGAGTTTGATAATTCTTTACTGCCCACTGTAATGAATGCCCCCTTTGTTCTTGTATACTGGCACTAGTATGCTTATTCTCCAGTCACCTGAGATATGCCTTTCTCTCCACACTGCTATTAGTACCCCAGGAGCCATTTCTCCCCTATCTCACCCAACATCTTTATCACGCCTGCTGTGACCTCATCTGCTGCTTTCTTTGATTTCATTTCCCCTAGTTCTTACCTCTTCTATGGTGGGCTGTCCTCTTTTCTCTTTGTAGGCTGTGTCTGGGGTAATACATCTTCTGTTGGGTTTTCTTCATTCAGAAGCTGCTGGAAATGCTCTTTCAATCTGCCTTTGATGCCATGTGGACTGATGAGCAGGTTGTTGCTGACATCCCTTATGAAGAGTGTCTGACTGTCTTCTTTATCTTTCTGTCTTTGCCTTGCAACCTGATAGAGTTTCTTTGTGCCATCCACCCAGTCACTTTCCAGAAGTTGGTCTGTGATATCTTGTTCTTTGCTATTGCAACTCCTCTCTTAGCCTTTTTGTTAACTAACCAGTTTTCCTTCCTAGCCTGGTCTGTCTTTTCTATCTCCCATTTTTTCCTGCACTTCTTCTTTCTTTATTTTGATGACTTCTTGGACTTCTGCATTCCACCACCATCTTTCCTTATGTGCCTTATTTTCTATACCTGGCTTGACTGCATGTCTGTTCTGTTGCCCTTATGCAACTTCACCTGTTGCTCCCTTTATTGAGGTGGAAGAGCCCTGAATAATTCCTTGAACTGTTGTACTTTCTCTCTAGTCCACTTCCAGGTCCTTCCTGGACCTTAGAGCCTTCTGTGACCACTGCTTGCAGCTGATTATGGCAACCAGTGGTTTATGCTGTGAGCTGACTGTTTCACTGAGGATGACTTTGCAATCACTGATTCTATCCCAGTGCCTTTTCCTTACTAGGAGGAAGTCTACCTGCTTTGCATATTGGCCACCCTTGTATGTGATCTTTTGACTGTTTGTCCTGCTGAACCATGTGTTGGCCACCATCAAGCCATTTGCCAGACAGAAGTCTAGAATGGCCTCTCCTTCTTTATTCCTGTTGTCCACCCATGTGGTCCAAGGCAGTCCTCATATCCTGTGTCCTGATGTATGCATTCAAGTAGAATTCCAGTTGTCCTGCAACTGTTGTCTGAATGCACTCTTTTCCTCACTGTCACAACCCTGCTGTGGGACATAGGCTGAGATTATGAATACTGACCTATAATTGCACTGGAGTTTGATTGCCATGAGTCTGTCACTAATTCTGATGACATCCTTCACTGTCTTCTGAAGCCTCTTCCTCACCCCAATTCCCACACCATTTCTAGCCTGTCCTCCTCTCCAGTAGTAGACTGTAGATCCCAAGCCAAGTGGGTTTGCTGCACTGCACTTCTTTCTTGTCTCCTGGATACAGAGGATAACCAGCCTCCTGCTTGCCATTATGTCATCCATTTCCAAGCAGTATACGTACATTAAGTGTAGCAATTCTTAGTTTGTGTTTGGCAGGTTGATTGTTTTACATCCTGCTTTCACTCAACAGGGTTGTCCCAGATAATCCAAGTTGAGCAACTAGACACTGGTAATCCAGTAGCTGATTGAACAAGGGCTGCTGCTAGGTTTTATTGCAGGCACACACTGGTTAATAGGGGACATACCCCTCCCTCTGTTAGCATGGTTTCCTGGCATAGGTTGGAGTAGGCTGGGTCCAAAACCCACTTATCACCTGTAAATACCCATGGCCACTTCTGGTGACATTAGTCAACTTGACTGAATCACCTGCAACCATATTTTACACCAGCAAGTGGCTAGTCCTGCTACAGCATGCAGTATGTATTCATGTTTTCCTGTCTTTGAGGATACTGTGCAGCACAGTAGATGCTCAAAGTGATTGGTCTATTTGACTCTTCCCCCATTAGGCCATCATCTAGAGTCTGTGCTGCTGCCCACAGCTCCATTCTTAGGTGTGTTTGAGATGAAAACATTCAACATGTTTTTTGAAAGTAGGAGGAACCCCACAGAGACAAAGGGAGAACATGCAAACTCCAAAAAGGCATTGGTCAGAGGTTTGGATTAAACATTATTCCATGTACATAGGAGACAAAGACCTTTACCATTATGGTCTCTAAACAGGATGTCAGCATATAAAGGCTTATTGGCTAGCATTATCTTTAGTTCTTTCTTGCTGTGTTAGTTCAGTGTTCAAGACTGCATATGTTAGTGTTGTCAGTCCATCTGTCAGCTTGAATTACCAGAGGATTATGCTAAGTACCGCAGTGGGAGACTTCTTTTATCTCTAATTGTTTTTTTTTTTTTTAATATTTTAGCTTTTTAAAAAATAAACAATTATCTTTCATGTGAGAAAGGGCAGTACAGTGGCACAGTGGATGGCATTGTCGCCTCACAGCAACAGGTTCCCCAGTTCAAATCTTGGCTAGGGTGACTTGTTTGCAGAGCCTGCATGTCCTTCTTGTGTTCATGTGGATTTCCTCAAGGAGCTCCAGTTTCTTCCCACATTCCAAAGATATACAGTAGGTGGATTTGACACTCTGAATTGGCCATAGGTGTGAGTGTGCGTGCGAGTGTATGGTGTGGAAGAACTACCACAGCAGGGCTAGCCACCTGGTGATGTAAACATTGACTCTAGATGATTGTCACCGGTGAGGTGACACCCCTGATTTCATGCAAAAAATGGGTTATAGGTGGATGGATCTATCATTTTGGAAACAGATTCCTCACAAAGACTATAATTCATATTGGTTGTTCTGCTTATGAGCCAAACAGGACATGCCAAATTGTCCTTTCTGTGCTAGGTGTAAAAGTAAAACCATTAAGCATAGGGTGGAATCCCTCCAACAGCATTTGGAGTCAAGTAGGTCTGTGCCTTCACTTACAATGATGTCTGTTGTTTCCTAGACTGTTTTCTAGAAGAAGTAAAAAGATAAGCACCAAAAGGAGAATGACGTCTGGGAGCATGGAGGCATGTCTATGTCGGACCCTGCACCTCATCTTCAAATTGACGATTTAGGTGAGGCTCCTTTACAGACCCTGGTCTGATAACTGTTAGGCATGAGTCTGTTTGGGTGGATTCACTTTGGAGGCTGCCATGTACATGCTGACACCAGACCAACATTGGTTGAGTCCGAAACTGCTAAGTAGGTTATGGCTTCTGACAATAGGGTTCTCGTGACCTTGGGTGAGGGCTGTATTCTTTTGGTATTAATTTGGGAGGAATTATCCAGGAACCAAATAAAGGAAATGACCTCCCACCTGCATCTAGAGACCACCTTGTCAACCCCCAAGCTTAAGATACCCAAATCTAAAAGGCAGGTAGGTTTGTCCCAGCCAGCAGTGCCCATATCCCCTACCTCTTCTTCTCAAATCTCTCCAGAGGACCTGCTCAGACTGGTGCAAAATGTCATGGACTTTATGAAGTCTAGTTAGCACACCCGGAAAGGAACCCAAGCCAGGAACCTCCATTAGGAAAAGAAAAAGAGAAACCTCCCACCTCCGAGACACCAGTTCCTCAGAGTCAGAGGAGGAGTTGCTTATGTAGAGCATCTACCTCCTAGATTCTGATTCAGAAGACACCTTGACCTCAGTTTCAACTCTTAAGGACTTGACCAAGGACTTGACCTTTGGACATACCCTTCAAAGAATAAAGGAATACTTCAGTTGGGAGTCTATGGAATTCTCCCAGTGCCAACTTAACTGTAGAAAGATTTTGAGCTTCCCTGCCCATAGACCACTGGCTATATCTTCAGTCCACAGACTCTTGAATGATTTGTTTGCTGACCTAGATCTGCAGCCTGATTCCTTATCCCCTGCCTCCAGAAAGTCTGATCACTTTTATAGTGTACTTGAGTCCCACAGGCACCTATATAAGAATCCATTGGTGGAACCAGTTGTGGTTTGTTTGGAATCTTCCAAGGGATCATCTGGGCCAGCATCCAAGAATCTTTTGCTAAAAGATAGAGTAGACTCATACAAAGATTTACACCTCAGCCATCTTGGTCATGAGAGCTCTGAGCTGCCAGTTACATAAGGTCAAATTGATTAAATTGGTTCAGAAACACATAAAAACTAAGGCAAATGGAATACAACATAAAAGCATTTAGATAGTTACCCTGGAATTGTGAAAATTAAGGTCTCCGGGAATCTAGACATTCAGTTAAATGGGGCTATGGGGGCAGAGAGAATCTTTCGCTCTTTGGATGTGCACAACTAAGATTCTAACTACACAGAACAAAATTTCCAAACAGATCTGACCAGCTGTTGGTGACATTTACAAAAGGTAAACAGGGAAGACGAGTGGGATAGCAGGCCATCTCCAAATGGATAGACAACTGTATCACTTTTTGTTATTTGCACCATGGAAAGCAGATTCCTGGCAGAGTTAGGGCACACTCCACAAGGGCAAAACCTATCATCACTGCATTTTTAAAAGGGACACCTAAACAGACCATAGTATATGCAGCTACTTGGTCCTCTGTACACATCTTTACTTAACATGGTCACCTTGGTGCTATATCCTGAGCCAGAGCTGGGGTTGCCTCTGCCATACTGCAGAGCCTGGTGTCTCCAGTGTGGAATAGTTCCATAGTTACAAAAAGTAGAGTTTAACAATTATCTATAGTAAAATGAAATGAAATAAATGAATTTCTAACCACACAAGTCTTAACATTTTGTACACTGCACTAGAAGAAGGAAAAGGAATGGAGAACCAATTTATTTCTTTATTTCAGATGCCTCAGACACTGTGGTAGAGATGCAAGGTATAAAGCAGTTTTCTATTCTTTGTGTTTTGCAGTATAAGAGTTTGTTTATTTTGCAAGAAAAGATACAAAAATATATTTTCTTGTTTGCTGAAATTTGAATTTTTGTTTGAGTTTGCTATGCTTAAAATGAAAACAGTCATTTTGCAGTTTGTTCTACTTTCAGACAATGAAATCATGCTGAATTTCTCACAATTATGCTTTATTTGTGACACATTTGGGGAGAAGCAGGACAGAGTGATAAGAGAAGTGTCTATCGCTTACTGTTCAGCTGTGTAGGAACAGGAATGACAAAAGACCACCATAATGGCATTTCAGTGAGCAGCGAAGAACTGCACCTGCTTAAAATCTGAAAAGGGAATTGTGCGCATAGTATGTATACCTTCATGAAACATAAAGTAGTTTTGTATACAGTCTGGATCGTGTACAGAATCGGGATTGCATTCTTGTAGCATTCATCTCCCAGTTATATTATATTCATACCTTCCATGCAAATATTGTTGAAAGAAGGCTTGCATGTCAAATATACAGAGAGACAGAGATCCTTATCTTGAAAACCAAAATGGCGTAGTACATTTTCTTACATATGTCCCATCACTTTATTTGACCCCCAGCGAACTCCTCCACATGCTTTACCATAAAATAGGTTTTCTTATATAGTTCTGCAAGCTAAGCATGTACATTTCCTTACCCAATACAATGTCTTTATTTCTTTATTTAATTATATATGTATGCATGTATCTTGCTCTACTTCACAAGTTTTAGTAATTCTCTCGTTTAATATTTGTAGGGGAAAAAGGTTGCTGTTTGATTTAAAGTAGGTTTTCGACCATGTCTGTCATGCATCAGAAAAAACAATGAAGCACTGTTCATAGAGACAATAACCACATTTTGTATGTGGGACTGGTTAATACCTACAATGCTTGTAGTACAGCTTTAATTTCTAGACAGACTCCATAGAACTGACATAGTGAAGAACCTCTCTTTGAAAGTATAACAAACTCCATAATTACCTTGTTTTGATTTCATTGTTGAAGTTAACATCTCATTTATTTACCATAATAGTTTTTTCAGTCGGACATTGTCACTTGACATTCCTGATGAAAGGAGATTTCACAGAAGTTAATGCATTTATTCTCTGCTGAAGCTTTATTGATCAGAAAAAAAGTTTTTGTATTATATCATTTTCTTCCATTCTGTATAGCTTTAAAGATGTCCTGTTTCCTCTTCAGAAACATTTTCTTTCTTTCTTCGTACCCATAGAACATGCACTGTACAACAGCTACAGGGCAGCAAGAGTAGGTGGTAGATGTAGGAAAGTGCTGGAATGGGCAAGTCACATAAGGAAGAAGGCCTCACTATAGGGAGGGTAGGCAGAAGCAGTTGTTAGACAAGAAGACCCAGTGATAAGTTAAGAATTGATCAGTACAGAATCTGTAGCTTCTCTAGCCTCTGGCCATATTCCTTCCCCTCCATTCCACAAATCTTTCCTTTAGTCTGTCTCATGTCCTTTTCCTTGTATGGTCTACAAAGCTGCATGCAGTACTCAAGATGTAGTCTGACCAAGGCCATGTAGAGTGGATGAGAGATGGAGACCTTCTTGCTTGTGAACTCTTTCACCCTGATAACATAGCCAATCATTCTGATTTCTGCCTTTATTGCCATCTCGGTCTCCTGATGGTCCAGTCCACATGTGATCATCATCTCCAGGTCCTTCTCTTGCTATTAATTTTGCTCCCTCCAGTTCATATTTCACATCGAAATTGCTGTAGCTCAAGTGAAGTACTTTGCATTTGTTTGCACTGAACCTCAGTTGCAACTTTTCTGCCACTTGTTCAGCTTTTCCAAATCCTTACCTAGACTATTCCCCATTCTTTACTGCTGCATCCACCTTTGTGTTATCAACAAATAATTAACTCTGTCCTATACTCCTACAGATATGTCTGGGACAAACATGCTGGTGTACAAGACCAAAAGCAGGCCCCTGTTCACTTGTAACATGGTCATAAACACTGGATTAAATTTGGATGATAGCTTCTTATGGCCATGAACACGTTAGTTTCTGTCCCAGAGATAATTTCCCACTAGAAATGCTACCAGCCTTCCCCTCAAGGTTCTATCCGTGGCTTTCCCAGCCACCACAATTAAACTAGCAAGCCTTTAGCTCCCTGTGTTTTTTTTTCTTTCCATTTTGTAAAAGAGTAAATATAATTGGTATTCTCCAGTCCACTGGAACTTCTGCACTAGACAATGATCTCAGTCAGGTAGTCTGCAAATACATTGGAAAGATTTCTGACAACTCTAGGAAGAAATCTTTCTGCTCCTTATGCTTTATCCTCCCTAAGAGCAAGTACCCTATGAGCCTCAGCCATTATTGTTCTGGTGTCTGTCCACTACTTTCCCAAATGTGCACTCCCTCCCCCAGCATGCCACCCTCCTGTTTCTTTCCTTTGTAAACACTGAAGCAGTCTACTCATTCAGTACCTCTGCTTTTTCCCAGTCTTCTTTAAACTCTGTATTGTATTTATTCAGCCTGGCCAGTTCTGTCCTTCCATTCCTTGTTGCTTTGTACTTAAGAAAAACCTGTGCTTCCCTTTTTTTTTGGTCTTCTTGGACCGTATTTATACTGGCCTGGTCCCCAGTGCTCCACATCCATACCAGGTCAACCAGACATCCCCCCCCCAGAATAACTCTGTTATTGTTGGGGCCAGTTATGGATCCTAAGGGCATCCTGAGGCTTGACTTATATGTGCTTCCATCCAGGAATTTTTTGGTTTATGCCCTACCCACTTTCTTTTCTTTTCCCCACCCCTATTGATTACATCTGCACACAGTCCCCCTTTTTGGACCATGTGGGAGCATATCAATAAACACCCTCTCACCCAGAATGGGTATGCCCATCACCTCTCTGCTGCTCCATTAGTCCCCTGGACTCTAATAATTGAAAACAGGTTAGTTGTGCCATAGCCAGGGCTTTATCCCGCTGTGCAACTAGACTGTACTTCCATTCTTAATCCCTTAATCTTTGCTGTCCTTCCAGTTTCTATTATATCCTTAAACCCTATATTTTGCTCTAATTGTGATCTTCACATTTCTGTGCAACCACATTTGCTACCTTGATTTTTACCTTCACACCTCTTTCTCACACAGTTGTACATAATCCTGAGTCCTTCATCTCTGACATATTTCTATAACTTGTTTGTTCCATCAGTTTTCTCCCTGTCTCCTAACCTATCATTGACCACCTCCTTAGCCCAGCATAATCCACTGTTTTAATATCCTACACTTTGTGTTTTTGTTTCCTGATACTCTAAACCACACAGTGGTTAGATCACTGTTGGCTAAAGGTGCCTTAACCTGGACACCCAAGGCACCCTCTGCATTGTTTAGGACTTTGTCCAGAATTAATTTTTTTTGGTGCAGTCCTGCACCAGTTGGCTGAACCCTTCATGTTCTAAAAACTCAAATAAGCTCCCACTTCTTTTCTGTACTGGAGCTTTAAATCTCTCAGACTGCCCCTTGTGGAGTTTGATTCTCTGTGAGTAATTCCCCTATTCTTCCCACCTCCACTCCTTAATTCTTTTCATGTAGTGCCCTGTGACAAAGGGGGATAGTGCCACCACAGCTATCTGGAATTTTGTAAATGTCATTTGTGAATATCAACATGATGTATACAAGATGCTTGTGTTACAAATGTATTAGAACTGTATGTCATGTGTATATCAAACTGCTTAAACTTATTTGCAAACTGCTGTTTGAAATGTAACCACAGTGTAACCTACAGGAAAAGAACAGAAATGTACGTGCACTATTGTAACTGCTTAAATGTATTTATTTTAACAGTGGAAACTGGGATACAGGAGGTTAACCTCAGTCTAGTAAATTTTGTAAAAATATCTGAAATTAAATTACTTTATAGCTACGCAATAAAAGATTATATCATTCACTTTCAATGCAGCAAGGAGACACAATGTCTAAAACAAGGAACTTTGTGTATTGTCTTGGAGGTGTTTTATTGTTTTATGACTTCCAGCATCTGCAAAAGATCTGAGGAGAAGCCCTTGTCTATATATTTTTACAGGTAGATGCTAAATGCTATTAGCTGCCATCAATGGTTGTTTTGGGCCTGGGAACTAGAAATCAGATGACAAGAAATTATGTAATTCTGCAAGGTAGCCCAGTAGTAATATTTGAGATATTAATTTGAGTGGTCTCTTAGAGAGATACAGCATTTTTTATTTTGTCTTGGACCTGGCAGCAACAAGATCCATTCACCACATCTGCCTTGCTCTTAAATAAGTTAACTAGGGTATAGTAACTCTCTTAGATACAGTCAGGAATATAGCAAAACTTAGTTTAGATATTTTTATTTATTTATTTGATACTGTCCTGCAATATTAGCAACCAACGGGTTTGATATCCCAAAAAACACAAAAGAAGATGACCAGTTGCCTTCATACACTTTATTAAAATAACAAAAATGGAACAACAAATTGTTTCCTCTAGCTCCTTGGCTCTTCAGCGTTTACAGAGTATAACTTCATTTTCCCATAAATCCATTAAACACAAAAACATGTTCCTTAATGATCTAATTATATAATTAATGCTTTAAAAAACAATTATGCTTTAATTACAAAAAAAAAAAAACATTTCCAATTACGCTCCATGTTAAGACCCCTAGGGGCAAAGTGTCGAATTTCTGAATAAAAATTGATTCCTTTCACCAAAACTTCCTTTTTATATCACACACATCAAATAATTCATTACTTATTTGTTCTAAAATTGTAGCTTGTAATCCGTGTGGATCCCCATTGTGATATTTCTGAAAATGCATACCTATAGGGCTTTCCATTTTTCCTGTTCTAATGTCTCTAATATGTTCCTTTACTCTTATAGCAACATTTTGTTTGCTTTTCCCAAAGTAAAATTTGTTGCATGGACATTTCAAAGCATATATTACCCCCTCACTTGTGCATCCATATCTGCCTTGAACTTGAAACCTTCTTTCATTAATTCTTGAAAAGCTGTTTACTATACAACCACAACAACAGCATTTCCCACAAGGAAATGTCCCGTTTGAAACAACCTCACTATTGTCCTGCAATGTTGTTTTAAATGTTTCCTGTGGTTTTGAACTCTGATGTCACTGTGAATATACATTTAGTATTTTATTGTTATTTTATTATTAAATATATTTAAACCTTTCATTGTGGATGATCTCTCTAGAGATATTTAAGTTTTGAGAGTACTTGCATATTTATTTGGTGATACTGTATGGGCTACTCCTAATAGCCTTGCTCTTGGTCAAACTACCATTTGTATTAATATTAATATTACACAGTGAGATTGGATACCCTTTGTTAAGGGCCTTACAGTAGCTGTGAAGGAGTGACTGGTGGCAGTGATAACTACCTTATAGTCTAGGCAAAAGGGGGCATAGCTAATAAACCTGTGCCAGCCTTTCCCAAGTGTGAGTGGGTGTGTAAATCAAACCTGTAAGAGTGTGTGTGTCAGCTACTTTGGTAGGGACATGAAGCACTGGTTGGACAGAGAGGGTGCTGGATGTCATGGCTTGGCCACTCAGCTGAGATTTCAACTCTATAGCTGTGCCAGTGGGGAATCTTATTGGGTATCTGGAGAAAGAGGGAGAAACCAGCCCCAGACTGACTGTGATCTCTGTGTGCTCTTAAGGGAAATAGCACTTGATGCAGAGAGTTGCATCTGGAAATACTGTGTGTGTACCTGTCATCCTCCCAATGTACATCCCCCACTGGTGCCAGTAGTGAGGATTGAGGCTCTTTGATTACCAGTCCAGTGATGGGGTGCCACAGATGGTAACTAATAGACAAGAGATCAAGCCTGTTTTCATAATGCTAATATTATACAACAGCAAACATGGGCCACATTTTAAGACAACAGGTTTTATAGACATATGCTGGAACTTGACAAAGGAACTCCATTTGATGCACTGTACCTTGCTTTCATTAAAGCCTCTGACTCAGCACCTCACAGAAAACTGACAGGCAAATTTAAGTGGACTACGATTAGGATAAATGCTGCCTGAATATCTAGAAGGGTAGCATTAAGTAAAAGGGAAGTAGTTAGGGGGACCCTGTTAAAAGAAAAAAAGTTGATAATGGGTTCCACACAGGTTAGTCCTGGGACCAGTGTTCTTTGGTGTCTTTCTGTCAGACATCACAGGTAAAATTAACAACAGTATAAACCTGTAGAAGGATGGTGGGACAAACCTGAGGAGATTTGCAGAGTGTACTGAAAAGTTGCAAGTAAGGTTTAATTCAGGGAAGTGTAAACAATTTTGCATGTGTTCTAATAATACTGAAGTGGAATGTCAACTTAAAGGAGTGACTCTGGAAAGCACATATCAGAAAAAAAATGTTGATGCGATTGCAATAGCACAAATAAACTCTTTGTACAAAGTGAGAAGACTTTGGCCAAGGTCATTAAGATGCTAAGGTTCATCCTTAGGGGAAAAGACTTCAGGAATAGAGAGATTGTATTACCCATTTGTAGATCGCTGATCAGACTCAAACTGGAATCATTTGCTTTGTAATGCTTTCCATACCGGTTAAGAGTAACAAACTAGTTAAGAAAGTGTAAAGAAATGCTATTAGTGTAATAAAGACAATGGAGGATAATAAGTTGATGACAGACAAGGAGGCCAATGTGAGTTTGGTGCATAAGACATCTGAAGTAACAGTGTGGTGATACAGCTAAAGATGAAAGAGAATAGAGAGAGGGGTAATGGCTATCAGATTAATACCTGGCAACCTCTTAGAGCAAGAATTCTGGAGAGAGCTTAAAATAATGTAGAGACAAAGGCCCAGTCAAAGCCAAATTTTGAGTATTGCTTTTATAAACTTAGAAATTCAATGGAGTAACAGGATTTAAAGTGTGAAACTCAATGTTTGCCTTTATGTAGAAACTTTGAGTCTCAGTGATTTGCCAGAAAACCACACATTTTATGAGGTACAGACCAAAAATATGAAGAAAAATATGGACATTCTGCAAAATTCTGGACAAATGAGAGGTATGAAGGATTCTTCATAATCATTAGATTAGAAAGTACTTTTCATGGAATGAGTGATAGTAAAAATGGACAGGTTAGCAGTAAAGGATTTTAAGACCAACAAGTCCTTCTCAAAGATCTGGAATGGGGTTTGAGCTAGGAGAAGGGGTATATGAAGGGCAACTGAATGATACTAGTACACAAGTAGGGCAATAGGGCAGGTCAGATAGGCACTCTATAATCACATCTGTGTAATGTAATGTAACTGATTGCTTAAGCTTCACACAAGGGATTTTTTTCTGCCAAAATAATGTTCCCAGAGCCACGCAGAAAGATGAAATTGTGGAGTTTAAAACCTAGGACTATATGAACTAAAATTCACAGTTTATTATCTTACTAATGGTACCATAATATCAATTTAATACTTGTGTATGTGGATCTAATTGAAATGGCAGCATAACTGGAACAATACAACATAGAGGCTTATGTACTGGGCTACAAATTTGTGTCCACGTGAATGCCATTAGCTCCTCACTTATACATAATAATAACCATGATCAAATCACTTAACTCTTTATATTTTGGGTCTGCCTTGTAAAAGGAACCAGAGTGTTAGTGACCACCTAGTTTGTGGGTAATTATCATCTGTCAATCAGTGTAACGTTTGGGATAATCTACTGAAGAAGTGCCTGCTAACCTTAAAAGCTTTAAGATTCCAGAATTATAAAGTTCATTTGAGCTTTGTTATGATTGAAAGCAAAACAGCTTTAAATATTAGAAGATTACTTTGAGGAGCTGAATATGAGGGTTTGGGATGAAGCATGTCTAACATGAATTGTAACAAAGGGATTATATATTTTCATAGCAGAAATCATGCTATGGAAATACAAGCAAAATTATAGAATCCTTTAAAATGTTTGTATGAAACTGGCTTGTTTTAAATGGATATTTTTGCAAAGTATAATGCATGTATACCAGAAGTATTTGCAGGTAAATAGGTGATCTGATATCACTAAACTGTCCTTAACTGTTAGTGGAAAATTAAAATGCCGTCTAAAACAGAAAATGTATATTTTTCTCAAGTTAAACTTATTGCAGGATTCACATTATTTAAAATCTGACTTTTTGTTTTATTCTGACAGAAGTTCAGTGCTACCTGTTTTAGTTAGAACCCCCCCCCCCCAATCCCCCAATCTTACATTATATCAGCTAACTAGTCAGGGAGCTTCTGACGTTAATGCACACGCTGCCATATTAAGTTTGTCAAGTGATGTACTAGGAAATGGTTATTTTTATTATATGGAATTAGAATTAAAGCATTTCTAGTGAAACAAGATGCTTTCTGTACTGTTGGATTCAGCAGTAGGGTAAATATTTCATTATGTTGAACTGGAGGGATTAAAATGAAAATGATCTCAAGTGTCATGTCTGTTTTTTTTTTTTTTTCCATTACAAGCTAACAACAATATAATAGCATCAGAAGGGCATCTGTGCAATCAGGGACCACTTCATTCAGCAGAATAACTAATATACTGTAAAATTAATTTAGATTTTGCTTTTTGCTTTTTGTCATTATGATTATCAGAAGGCCACTTCTGCAATCAGGGACTGTCTTGTGTAGCAAAATAACTAATATGCAATGGAATGAAATTAATATGTAAAAATATATTATTTTACTTGTGAGTAGAGTGTGTGTGTGTGTGTGTGTGTGTGTGTGTGTGTGTGTGTGTGTGTGTGTGTGTGTGTGTATATGTTGCTTATTTGAGAAAAAAAATGAAATAGTGTTAGCAGTCACAGTAAACAAATTAAGGATATTTATGATACAATTTTCATCCCTGATAAATGATAATATTTGGTCTTTTTCAATACAATTATGAGTGAGTCATGCCAAGCAGAAGTAACTCCATGTCATCCATATTTGTCATAGCTTATAGAAAAAAGTAAATGTTCTCGGCAGTTAAATAATTCTTGACCCGTTCTATCTCTGCTTGTTGTTATTGGGAAATTCATAACCTGTACATGAAGGTTGCTCTGCATTCTGCAGTTTCTACAAAGGTATTTAAATATCTTGCATGTATCTATGTATTCCGCATCTATTTTTGACCTTGTGTGATCTTAGAACTGAGCGACTGTTACAATGTATCCATTGCTGTCTGACTCCTTTTCAACTGCTGAAACATTATTGCCTTGTATTACCTCTAAGCCTTTCTCTGCTTATCTCTACAGATTATAGCTCTGTTAGTGCATGCACCCTCTTGAGACACACAAATTCTTCTGAGATGTCCTATCTCTGTTCTTTTCTTCTGAACAGATCATGCACTGAATCTCTTTTTTTCTAGAATAATTTCATTATGTCTTTGCAAAGATGAGATCTCCCACATCTCTCCCCAGTACTCGAAACAGGAGGTCTGATCATCACTAGAGAAAAGCAAATACTTTAATTTTAACTTCATTGATGACCCTCTCATTGTATCCTAATGCCTCACTTACCTCCCTTGCTTCTTTCTATGCAACCTTTTTTTACATTCATTTGAAATGATTGTGATGGACAACTGCCCATTTCAAAGTTCTTAGTATCTTATTCATACTCTGTACTTTTCATTTTATGTTTGTCTCCCAAAGACGATGCTTGTATGTTTTTGTACTGAGCTTAAACTACCATGCTGTCACTAAATCATTTACAATCCTTTTATACTGTTTCATTCATCTTCTAGCTCTTGGTGTTATCTACAGAGACATATTTTATTGGCAAGCTGCCCACAAGACATTATTTTTTGGGTACCTGCATCTCTTTCTTAAGGAAGCACTACACATGCTTTGACTCCTGGCTTCCTGTTTGCCCATCAGCCTGTAACTTTATCATTAATATAGTTCAGTAAGCAAATCACAGAATATACAGAGCTCTTTAAATACTTCTTTCACCTCATTTCACCTGAATTCTTCTCTCTGTTGCACTAATATTCTTTATGGACCACTGTGTATGTATGTATGTATGTGTATATATGTAAATTAGCATCAAATATCCATTGTTAATGTCTACAATTTACATATTTTGTTTTTTTACTGCATTTGTTTTTTTATATTTTTTTATTATAATTCCTTAATAGTCTGCATTTTGTCATTATCATGTTTCACTTAATACAAATTCATAGTACTCCATAATTTTGCAGAGCTGACTTTATACATATAATAATGCATAGGAAAATAAAATCTAGCTGAACAATAAGTCATATCAGAATTCATCGTAATGTGTTCACTATTTTGAAAAGTGTTTTCTTTATCCAAATACCTTGCAAACATCATATTAGCATTTTATTTATTTTTTGTCAGTTTTGCTGTATATGGCACTTTATTTCACATTGAGCACTGCACTGACCTAGTAAAATAATTAAAACATAAATAAAGTTATATGTTCTTTATGTTGTTTCCCAGTAATCTGTCTGATTTCAGTGGCAACTCTGAATAAAAACAAAACAAAAAAAAAAAAAACAAAACAAAACACCGAAGCAGCAACTTTCTATTTTATCAGCATAAAATGAAAATTTGTACTGCCAAATCGTTATTTGTGTAATTTAATATATATAATGAATTATATCATAGGTTTTCTGAAGTATTTTCAGTTACTCATGTTCAGAGCATCTGTCTCCTCGTATTGAGCAGTGTTGTGTCGTCGCTGAATGTTTTTTCTAGCTTGTTTTCTTTCCATTACTTCTTGGTGCATTGCCATAATGTAATGCAGATAATTGAAAGAATCATGACTAGTGTCTTCTTCTCTTCACATCACTGGTGTAATAACATTAGTTTTCCTTACTAAGTTTCCTTTCTTGCCTTTAGGGTGCTACTTGCCAACTTCTTCTAAGAATGGAATACATCTTTTTTCTTTTTTTTTAAGATGTGTCCTAAGTAAGATCATAGAATGTAGGTTTTATTTCTCATGATGCTTCAACAGTGACTTTGGCCTTACAATATTTCCATTTGCAGTTTAGAGCTTAGTGTGATTTATTAATATATCTGATATAAATTCATGTAATATGCATGTGTTTGGCAAGGAGTTTTTTCTTTGTTTTGCTTTCATTTGTCTGGCTATTAGGCTTCATTTGTTAATCAGTCAGCCCATTTATTCCCCTTTCCTGCTTAGCTGTAACATCCATACAGCTCTGTGGGATGTCCCCTCTTTCTAACAACGATTCACCTTTGGGAGATTTCCTTCTTAAGGCCACACCATCTCCCCAGCAACAAGTATTTCATATACTAAAGCCTGCTCCCTACTACAAGATATTGCTTCAGCCTCCAGCAGTTGGACTTAGCCACAAACATCTCTTCTGCATGAGCCAGTTGGTGCTTACCACTCCCTCTTGCCTCCATTGGCTCGGTTCTCCAGGGCCCAGGCATCTAAGGAAACCTGGTCTCCTGAGGCTGCAGTCAGGGCTTCGTCTCTGTAGGCCATAGAGCTGGCTAACTTTTGACAGGTTTTCTTAGGCATGGCATTTTAGAGAGTACCGTTTGAAATGGGTTGTCTGACAGAACTGATTTTGCTCTTAGTTTTGATGGCAGTTGGCATCTCAGTGGTTCTTCTAGTCATTGTACGTAGATGCTGTTTCTTTTTGCTTACATTTATGCAAGTTATAGTGTTACAGTATAAATTATTTTTAAATGTAATTACTGCATTTATTTAAGTGGGCACATTTACTTGTTCTTCTCAAACTCTTTTTAGCTACAATCCAAGCCACAAGGGCAAGGGTAAAGATGGCAGATATATGGACAATTTAGTGTAGCCATATCAACTAGCATGTTTTTGGGAAGTGGGGGAACTGGAGAAAACTTGTGCAAACATAGGAAAAGCAGTGCAAAATTCTACACACACAATAAAAGCAGATTACAAGTGAACCTTGAACCCTGGATCTGTGAATGGTACCATTATTATATCCCATTTTGAATTATTTCATTGGCATGAAACATATATTTAGCAATGCGTTTAACACTATTTAACTATCTGTCTATTGTTTACACACACACACACACACACACACACATATATATGTGTGTGTGTGTGTGTGTGTGTGTGTGTGTGTGTGTGTGTGTCTGTGTAGGTTGTTTACTTTTTATAGGTTGCTTTCCAAGTAGGTAGTACCACAGGTTCAAACAGATAGCTTCACTTTGTGGTTGTGTTTTGCAATGTATTTAGTTCTGTACCTTTTGTTTAATTGATCTGATAATTTCTAATGTAGTACTAGACATGACAATGAACCCATCAGATTTTATGCTAATTAAATGGACACAAATTAAGAGTTATGCAGCTTAAAACAGTGTGACAAAGACAGCCTCCATTTAACCCTGGTAGAGAAACTTTGCTCATCTGTATGTAAGATTAGCAAAGGAATGTGTTTTTTAATTTTAACTCAAGAGTGGAACAGATACCTTTTGGTACTAACAGTAAAATATTTAGTGGTCCAAATGCTAAAACCATTACGGGGGGTAAATTTATTTTCTGTTGATACAAATCATATTTAGCTGTGAAAATGCATATGAAAGGAGTTGTGATGGCTTAATAGTTAAGATCTTTACATCACAAATACAAGGTACAGGGTTAGATACTGGCCTCTGGTTATTAGCTAGGCTTGTAACAGTCTGCAGACTGATAACCTAGTATTTACCTTTGAATATTTATGGTTGGTATCTTGACAGCTGTCGCCTATGATGGAAGTGTCAGTCTGACAGTTTAAACCAATTTTATATTTTGTAACTTAAATGGAAATATATGATTTTTCCATTGCCTATTTACACATATTGCTTGGTTGGTGTCTTTACATTGCAGTAAAATCATTATCTCACTTTATTCAGCTTCTCTGACTGTTTCAGAACCGTATTTATTTGTTAACTGGGTAAATTCTGTATACCCAAGTGCTTCTTTTTAGGAGTGAGATGGAGTACTGGATTAGTAACTTGCTGAGATTCATACAGTAAGCAAATGGAAACTTGGGGAATCAAACCCAAGACTGCATGATGAAGCTCATTAGCAGCTCATAGTGCTTGAAATAAAGCTTTTACACTTACAATCATAGTCAGGTTTAAAATTCTAGATTTCAGTTTTACTAGTGTGGCCACTCACTACATGGCATTTTGTCAGTGACACTGTGAAATTTATGCTCCTGTATGAGCACATTGTTTATCATGTTTGAATGTTCAGGCAATGGGTGGCTGTATTTTCTGCTGCAATGTATCAAGTTTTGTTATTACACTTCAGAAATGATGGGCTTCACACAGCATTATGTATGCAGTCTTTCCTACTGACTTCTGTTGTGCAGAAAAAATACTTTGCTTTTCCCTGTCTTTAATGCCACGATAGGTGCCACGACTATAATATTATGAGTCTGTAATTTTGCCATGCCTTTCAGAAAACTTTAGCATAGACATCTTCTGTGTCATTTAAAAAGTATTGAAAATTCCATTATTCTCACATACTGTTATATATATCTGCGGGCAGTGGACTATCTCAAAAGTGGTAATATATGCTACTCTGAAAACATTATAATTAAAAAAGAAAAACAAGTTATGCTAGGACAGACAGCAAAAGCATTCATCTGAAATATATTTTGAAACTAAACAAATCCCATATTTTATAAATAAATGAAAATTATTTGTATCCTCCCTTTAGGAAAACTTACCTCTACCTTCTTTCTGTTAAGAGACCTTACCTCTATTTCTCAGAAACAACATGAGAACCATACCAGGAATCCAGATTTTGGTCTGGTATTCAGTGCATATATTCCATTTCTAGAACTTTCCGATAACACTAGTGACTGTCAGCTGGAATATCTAGAATCCATTACTTTTCTCCCTTTTATTTTATTCCTTACAAACTTGTTTTAAAGTTACCTTTCTTATCTTACGGATATTTCTAAGTAAAATTGTGGGTACTTGTCTTTAATAAGTACTTGGCCATTTTGTTCTGATGTAAATTGTTGCTAAAAATAATTTTTCATTTTTGTGAGGCCTACATTATTAAACTCCTTTTGCAGTGTTGTCTTCCCGTTCCCACCCCTTATGACACTGCAGGTATCCTGCTCCTTGCACTGCTATTGATACTTCATAGTGGTTTTCAAACTCCCTAACTGATCCTACTGTACTTAAGCTGTAAATGTATCATGTTTATGTAACCTGACGTTAGACGCTGCTTCATTGCTGTAGTACTGTCTGCATGTTAATCCTTTTGTGATTGTGTAGTAGCGTGTGTTGTGTTTTCACTCAGAAGAGATTTCCTGGTTTGACCCTTATCTGGGATACCTTCATTAATTGTGTGCTGAACATGATGGCAGAAGACTTGTTGCTATATGTGGTGGGGAACTGGAGGAAAGATTTTGCTTAAAATAGGACTAGGACATATGTAGTCATGAAGAAAAAGATACTTTGTAGTGTATGTTGTAGTCTTTGAGTTCGGGAGTTAATTGTTACTCAGACCTGGTTATTTCTGACCCAATCTGGTTTATAGATTTGACAGTAAAATTAGGGTTCATTCTGGGGTTCAAACTGTTAGTAATCCAGACTTTAAGGGGGTTGCTGTGGATGGGAACAGCAAGTCAAAATCACAGCACCCTATAAACATCTGTATATGTTTCATAATTATATGGTTTGTTGTTTGTCTTTCTGCTTTCCCCGCAGGGTTAGGGGTCACCACAGCGGAACTCCAGTCCGC
The DNA here is from genome assembly GCF_019279795.1 of Protopterus annectens. NCBI lineage: Eukaryota > Metazoa > Chordata > Ceratodontiformes > Protopteridae > Protopterus > Protopterus annectens. The sequence continues at coordinate 701,891,411 of NC_056748.1, forward strand.
TAATGATTGGTAGTTGATTTTTACGTGCTGAGTTACCAGCCCTGTCACACAACCTTCAACGAAGGTATGCCCATTCATGCATGTCTCCACGCAGAAGACGCTCTAGCTGAGAATCGAACCGGACAGCGTCTTACTGTGAGGCGACAACGCTACCGCAGCACCACCACCGCGGGTTCATAATTATATGGTAAAATATTTTTAAGTATTTTGCTCTATACGTGCAGTAAGCATTGAGTATGAAGTCAGATATAAGTATCCCAAGTAATGTATGCTTTATTGCAATGCTTATATAAAAACACAGTAATAAGCTCACAGCATGCATGCTCTTTATAGACCATTGATTCTAAAGGCATAGTCTAGGAAATAAATGTCTGTGTGTAAAATTAAAGGAGATACTTTGCTAATGATTCTGAAGCAAGCATCATCATACAAAGTGACCTGTGAATAGAAACAACCCTGTAATAAAATGCAAATACTTAAGTCTTTTCTGTTTTACACTGCTGATTACTGCCACAACTCTTACTAATGAAGGCGTAGAATAATGTAATGCACCCAAATGATCCACATTGTATCAAGATCCTGCTGTGACTGATGTTACTATGTTGCGAAGTGGTTTGTGAATTTCAGACAGATTAGAACATTGTAATGTATTTCAGTGAATTATGCCACCCAGACTGTGCTGTTCAAATTCTGCAATGGATCAGCTTGGCTTGCTTGTCAGCACAGAAGGAAGAGCTAACCTACAACTAGATGAAACTGTTTATTTTTACGTTTGTGTTGCCTCCTCACAAATCAAAACTCTTGTTATGTATGCCGTGTTTGAGGCTGGCTTGATATTGATCCAGATTCTTTTATTGTAATCCTCACTGACGTCTAGTGCGACACTGCTTCGGACAAGGCATGAGCAGTATCTCATCCATCAATGCAGTAATTTAATTTTTGGATAGACCACATTAGTACCACTACAATGCATACAAAGTACACATTAATCTCAGTCCTGGGAAATGGATAATGTCATCCATTCAGGCTAGCAGCATTACTGTTCTGAATTCATAATGTTGTTGTTGTTGTTGTTGGCCCTGAATTATTGGGGGAAAGTAGACAGCTCAAGTGAAGCCCTCTGTCCCTGTGTCTCTTAATACAAATTTGACAGCTTCTCTAATCAAATATCTAGCATGGCTGCGATTCTGACTGAGGATTGTTCCTGGCCATTTCCCGTATGATAATGGAATGCTCTAAAAATTACAACATTTACTTACTTAGAAAGACAGGTCATACTGCAGTGCTAATATTTAGTTCTGTTATAGTTGTATTTTTAAATTATATGGCTGATGCTGAGAAGCACTGCGGCACAGCAGTCAGTGTTGCTGCCTTATCACACTCAGTTCACCAATTCATTTCTTGGCTGAGATGTCTTCTGTGCAATGGCTGCTTGTGATCCCTGTGTACATATGGAATTTTGCTGTGTGCTTCACTTTCCTCTGCATTCTAGAAACATGCCATAGGTGAACTGATCATCCTTCAAGTTGCTTGTTGGTGTGTGTGTGTGTGTGTGTGTGTGTGTGTGTGTGTGTGTGTGTGTGTGTGTGTGTGTGTGTGTGTGTGTGTGTGTGTGTGTGGGGGTGTGTGTGGGGGTGGGTGTGTGGGTGGGTGTGTGTGTGTGTGGGTGTGTGTGGGGGTGGTGGGTGTGTGGGGGTGTCTGCATGCATATGTGCATCCTTTAACAGACTGACATCCTATTCCTGAACAGTTTCTGTGCTTTACACAGAGAATATGTCTCTGCTTCCCCCCATGACCCTGAAATGGATAAAGTGAATATCAGAGAGTGAATGAATGAATGAATGCTTGACCCTGCCATTTGGACTTATAAAATATATGCAGTGCAACTGTCTGATTACAGTGACATACTTCTGAATAACTGTGGGATGTACAGTTCATTCATTCTCTGATGCCTTTTTTATCACTTCCAAGGTTGTCAGGGAGCTGGAGCATAACCAAGTGTTCTCTGGGCATAAGGCAGTGAAATAATCCTTCATGTGATGTCTCTCTCTCTCTCACACACTGCACTCACACATTCACACAAGTGAGAGCACATGCAGACGCATACACCTGTAGACTGTACTCACACATACAGATGTACCAATTCTTGCATGTTAAAAATTTCAGAACTACATATTTAAAGTAAAAGACATTATAAGGCTGTAAAACTATATTTCTTTGTATTAGTAACTTGGCGAATCTGTTGAGTACTTATTTCAAAGTCGGGGCTTCTAAACTTTCATGAAGCATTACATCCTTGTAATTTATGTGTTGCTCTGTTTTTGTTCTACACTCATAGACAAAATGAAAGATTGGTATACACCTCAACATTTTTATGACCATCATACACTGGTCTCCAGGACAGCTCGACATGTTCATATGTCTTATATAGTGATTGATGGCTGCCCTTTTTAACCTTATTAATAAGAGTGGCAGAGTCAGCACTGATTGTAACTGTCTTCATGCCAGTCTTGCAAATATACACAGCTAAAATTCACGTAAAGGTAGGTGTGGACCACTATAGCTTGTGTTCACTATAACTGACTGTAATTGTTTTTCCCATCATCCATTTCTAAGAGAATATGGTGTGTACTGATTATAGGAACATTCTATAGCTTGCCTGAATGCGCATGTATGACAAATTATGCCAATTCTTTATTAATTATAAAATAGGAAGCGTTCAGCATTACAGTCTGTTTTCATATATTCCTTATACGAATGGCACTCCATCACTTGGCAGTACAATGGTGTCACCCGCTGAGGATAGAAAGAGGCTGTACCAACGTGCACTGTACAAGAGGTATGACACAAACTTTAAGAACAGAGCAACATGAGGATGGGAGGCTGGCATCAAGAGGCAGCTAACTGTATGCAGCAAAATGCACATTAGGGCACCGACCTATTTGGATGCCAATGTAGTAGATAGCGGTAGAAAACTGTACTTGTAGTCTGTCTAAACTTTTAGTAGTACATCATACATCTCTACCTGCAAAAAAATATTAAAGATGTTGAATGCCTTGGAACAAGTCCAGTATTGGTGATCAACATAAAAACTAGTTTCAAAATGGGATGCAGAAGATATTTGTGACTAGGGTTCACTACAAGGATAGAATTATTTGAAAAGAGCTACCATGGGACTCAGCACTAGAATCTGATCCTCTTTAGTATCTCTAAAGAAAACAAGGACAACATCTGTCACTATTACAAGGATGTCAATGTACCACTGTTGCAAGGATGCATCTGTGCCACTATTACAAGTATGCATCTGTGCCACTGTTACAGGGACACGTCTGTGCCACTATTACAGGTATGTGTCTGTGCCACTGTTACAGGGACATATCTGTGCCACTGTTGCAGGGACATGTCTGTGCCACTATTACATTACAGGTATGTGGATGTGCCACTATTACAAGGATGTGTCTCTGCTACACTTTCAATGATCTGCAACAATGCTGACTTACATGGACTAGGATATCTGGGAGAAGATAAAAATGAAGCTGCTAAGGTTGAACACATCATCAGAATTGTGGCAGCACAGAACAGTTAGTCATAGTCATTTCAGTCATTTTTCCCAAACTTTATTGAAATAAAGACTTAACAGTTGCTTAATTCCAACATGTATGGATCCAAGACTGCAAAAAAGTGAACATGCATAATCCTCCAGAAAGCTCCAGGTTTTCAAATATGAGAACAGTTTGACATGTATTCTGAACAGTTCATTATTGAGATGGACATATGAAACACTAGAAACTTGATTGACCAAGGAGTGTATCCATTCAAGATACAGATGTGTTGTGTTCTGTTTTTCCTTAAGTATCAGTTGCACTGATAATAGATGTGTTTTCAAAATCTCCACAGTTTAACAAATATCTTTTTATCAGTATCTTAATTCTCCCCCAAAATAACATGAGGTAAATGGGATGGGAAGGCCCCCAAGATCATAGAAGAATTTGAGGTAACAGTACATATTTTGATACTTATAATTCCCCATTCCTACAGCTTACGAGGTAACAGTATGTATTATGATACTAATAATTCCCCATTCCTGCAGCGTACGAGGTAACAGTATGTATTATGATACTAATAATTCCCCATCCCTGCAGCTTATGAGGTAACAGTATATATTTTGATACTAATAATTCCTCATCCCTGCAGCTTACGAGGTAATAGTATATATTTTGATACTAATAATTTCCCATACCCACAGCTTATGAGATAATATTATATACTAACAGTACTACTAATTCCCCATCCCTGCAGCTTACAAGGTAGCAGTATATATTTTAATACAACTAATTCCCCATCCCTACAGCTTACGAGGCAACAGTATATATTGTGATACTAATTCCACATCCCTGCAGCTTACGAGGCAACAGTATATATTTTGATACTAATAATTCTCCATCCCTGCAGCTTACAAGGTAACAATATATATTTTAATACAACTAATTCCCCATCCCTGCAGCTTACGAGGCAACAGTATATATTTTTATACTACTAATTCCCCATCCCTGCAGCTTACGAGGTAACAGTATATATTTTGATATTACTAATTTCCCATCCCTGCAGCTTACAAGGTAGCAGTATATATTTTAATATTACTAATTCCCATCCCTGCAGCTTATGAGGTAGGTTCATAGGTAGGTGCTAGGCTATCGGCCCAAGGGCCTATGTAAGCCTAGCCAACAAGGTTCCCTGGCTTATGCCACCCAAGAAAGTTATTTTCCTGTGCCACTGTCGAGCAGAGACACATAAGTGATCCCCGGGGTGTATTTCCTATTTTCCATCCACTCATCAATATTTTTCTTGAAGAGTGCTAATGAAGAACTTTGCTTGACATAGATGGGTAGCCTGTTCCAGAGTATGGGAAGTCTCTGGGACAGGAATCTATCCATCCAGCATGTCCTGTTTATTGTGGTGACAAGGTTTAGGTCCCTAGAGCATGTAGCTCGGAGGGATTGGGATTTTTTTAGGTGTAGCATGTCCAACAGCTCTGGGTTTGACATTGCTTTATATGTTAGGCAGAGATTACCTCGGAGTAGGTGATATGCTATGGAGTAAAGCTGGACTTTTTTGACACAGTCAGTGTAGGGCATTTGTTTGAGGCCAGTAATCCTCTTTCTGAGGTACTTCTGTGGCCTTTCCAGCTGCTGCAGATGTCTTGTGAGGTACATTCCAAAAGGGGCGTTGTACTCTATAATAGGTCTAATGAGTGTCGAGTAGCGGGGAACAATGACCTCTTTTTTCCTGGATGAGAACCCTTTTATGATGAGGTGTGCCACGTAGAAGGATTTCCTGACTACTGTGGCGATGTGACTGTCAAAGGAGAGACTACTGTCCACCTGGGTCCCAAGGTCTCTTATCACACATTTGGTGTTAAGTAGATTGCTGCCTATGTGGTATTCATGGGTACAAAGTTTTTACCAAAGGGGATGACACTGCACTTTTTGGCACTGAGCTTGAGGCCATGGCTCTGTCACCAGGCATCTGTCTCAGCGAGGCCCTTCTGTAGGATGTCCACATCATTTGGAGACTTGACTATGGCTCCTAGTTTGCAGTCATCTGCGAACTTCGTTAGCCAGAGGCCTTCTGTGTTAGCCTGTACTTCTGAGAAGTAGATACCAAACAGGAGATGTCCCAGGACTGAACCCTGTGGTACTCCACTTGTAACAGTATATATTTTGATATTACTAATTCCCCATCCCTTCAGCTTACAAGGCAACAGTATATATTTTGATAATACTAATTCCTGATCCCTGCAGCTTACAAGGTAACAGTATATATTTTGATATTACTAACTCCCATCCCTGCAGCTTACAAGGTAACAGTATACATTTTGATATTACTAATTCCCATCCCTGCAGCTTATGGGGTAGCAATATATATTATGATACGACTAATTCCCCATCCCTGCAGCGTATGAGGTAGCAGTGTATTTTATGATACTACTAATTCCCCATCCATGCAGCTTACGAGGCAGCAGTATATATTTTGATACCGAAACAGATGCCTGGTGCCAGAGCCATGCTCTCAAGCTAAATGCCAAAAAATGTATAGTTGTCCCCTTTGGGAAAAAACATGTACCTGTGAACTACCACTTAGGTGGCAGTACACTAAACACCGAAAGTGTGATAAGAGACCTAGGGACACTGGTGGACAGTGGTCTCACCTTTGATAACCTGCCTAACATACAAGGCCATGTCAAACCCAGAGTTGTTGGACATGCTACACTTAAAGAAATCCCAATCCCTCTGAGCCACACGCTTCAGGGATCTTAACCTTGTCATCACGATGAATAGAACATGCTGGAGGGATAGGTTCCTGAACCAGAGACTCCCCATACTCTGAAATAGACTGCCCATACATGTCAGGCATAGTGCCTCAATGGCCCTCTTCAAGAGGAACCTTGACGATTGGATGGGAGACAGGAAATTCACCCTGAGAATCACATCAGTAGCCTTGCTAGACAAGAGTCCAGGAAAGTAAATATTTGTGGGAAGCAATAGCTAGGGAATTGTTATCGCTAGGCTTGTATAGGCCCTAGGGCCGATAGCCTAGTACCTACCTATGAACCAATTCCCCATTCCTGCAGCTTACGAGGTAGCAGTATATATTATGATACTACTAATTCCCCATCCCTGCAGCTTACGAGGTAACAGTATATATTTTGATACTAATAATTCCCTACCTCTGCTTTATGAGGCATCAGTATATATTATGATACTACTAATTCCCCATCCCTGCAGCTTACGAGGTAACAGTATATATTATAATACTACTAATTCCCCATCCCTGCAGCTTACGAGGTAACAGTATATATTATAATACTACTAATTCCCCATCCCTGCAGCTTACGAGGTAACAGTATATATTATAATACTACTAATTCCCCATCCCTGCAGCTTACTAGGTAACAGTATATATTTTGATACTAATAATTCCCCACCCCTGTATTACGAGGTATCAGTATATATTATGATATGACTAATTCTCCATCCCTGCAGCTTACAAGGTAACTGTATATATTTTGATACTAATAATTCCCCACCCCTGTATTACGAGGTAACAGTATATATTATGATACGACTAATTCTCCATCCCTGCAGCTTACAAGGTAACTGTATATATTTTGATACTAATAATTCCCCACCCCTGTATTACGAGGTAACAGTATATATTATGATACGACTAATTCTCCATCCCTGCAGCTTACGAGGTATCAGTATATATTATGATACGACTAATTCTCCATCCCTGCAGCTTACAAGGTAACTGTATATATTTTGATACTAATAATTCCCCACCCCTGCTTTATGAGGTAACAGTATATATTTTGATATTACTAATTCCCTATCCCTCCAGTTATCCAAATGCTGATGCCAGAACATCCATTTGACTAAAAATGTATGTCACCCTTTATCACTGATAAGTACCTTCAAATCATTAGTCAGTTTTGTTAAACCCAGTACCTTGGGGGTCATATCAGATTTTTAATTTTGGTTAGTTTTTTTGTTAACCAATAAACTAAAAATATTGACTGGACATTTTGTGTGGGTGTTTTTGTAGCCTTCACCAGTCCCCAGAAGTAGCGCTTGTGCTTTGTTTGTATTTCCTTGCTTAAAATCAACTGCACTAGGTGAAAAACTGCTTTCTTGAAATCTTCCACTCATGGACAGTTACAAAAAACATGGAACCAATCCCTCCTAACTCTAGTTCCACACCTCTAACATAGTTGACTGGCAATTAGGAACACTTTCTGAAGCCTTGCTGGGGTATAAACATATCCGTGAAGACATTTTCTTGCAAATACATGGAATTTGTGGGATTGTGTGGCACAGACATGAAACATAGCTGTTCCCAGTCTTTGATTGAACACTGAATATCTAACAGTTTAGTTCACCCCTCCTTCCATTTATCTCTCCTGGTTTCTTTAACTCTGTTAGAATTTTGTATGCCCTACCTACCTACCATTCATATCAACAATTTTGAGTCATCCTACCTTCTGTTATTGACAGAACAAATTCAGTCACTACAACATTGCCCCAATCTTGTTTCTGCTTTATTCTTGGCTTCCCCAACTAGCCTCCATATAATCATCCTGTTGATGGCCTGGAAGGTGAACATGGACTGAAGATCCCTCCAGCTTACTAAGCCATCTTTATTCCATAACTGATGACAGTACTTGAGGAACACATCTATTTTACTCCATTGCCAAAACAGGGTTTTCCATTGCTTATTGATTCTTCTGGATCCTGTAGGTGTTAGTTATTTTGTAGGTTCATAGATTTGTAGTAGGCTAATGACCACCAAGGCCTTTACAAGCCTAGCTGCACAACCCAACTCATCCCAATTGTGTCTCCATGTAACTTGGGCATCTATTCAGAGGGGTATGTTAGTTAGAAGATAGCTAAGTTTTTTTTTTTTTTGGGGGGGATATGCTAGGGAATATTTTACTTACTGTTGGCCGCTGTCTATTAGAGACAAGGGGACCAGACCAAGAATGAATTTACAATTTACCCATCCAGTGGTCAAGGTTATATTTGAAGAGGGTCAGGGATGAGTTCTGCTTCACATGGATAAGAAACCTATTCCACAGTATAGGGATCCTTTGAGGCAAGTGTTGACCTCACCAGCATGTTCTATTTATGTCACAATTAATGTTTAAATCGTTGTATCTAGTGTTCCTGGTGCTGTTCATTTTATATATGTGCAAAAGATCCATCAGGGCTGGATCTGAAGTTGCCTTGTGTGCCAGGCATAGATCACCTCTCAGTAACCTTTAGGACAGTCTATTAAAACCCTAGATTCTCTTGGTGAGGAACCTCTGTGGGTGTTCTAACTGTTGCAAATGCCTAGGCAGATACATGCTGAAGTGTTCATTTTAGTCAATGATAGGTCTGATAAGGGCCCAATAAAGTGGTACTATAACCTCCTTGTGCTTGGATTTCATACCCTTACTTATAAGATGGGCAACATAGAATGATTTTCTTACTGTCTTGGCTATGTGCTGATAGAAGACCAGATTACTGTCTACTTATGTTTCTAGGTCACCGAGTATTGGGTCTACTCTTAGAGGTGTTTTATCATTAGAATAATTAATCGAATAATTAACTTTCACCCCATGATTATGTCAATTTTTCTTACATCACTTTCCAATTTGCTTACCAAGTTTTTTAAGTGCAAACTTATTTTCAGGGATTCTGTCAAGATATTGCTCTACTTAAAGGAGTCCAGAACTCCATTTCACTCCTGATTTCCTTCAAAATTTATTTCCAAGTTAATGTATAAGGTGTAACACCAAAAATGGAGAACAGCAAACAGCGTATCAACAAAATCACTCGAAATAGCTTCACTGAACAACCTTTATTTACCAGAAATCACAGTTCACTTATTCAGTAAGCACTTTCATCTTGGAAAGACTTCCTCAGACTGAATAACAATTCATTTGCCCCACCAATATTTAAGCAAATCATAACCCATTAATTAATTAAACAATCAACCTTCATTTGAATTCATTGCACGTCACACAAATGTAAAAAGAAAACGAAAAACACCTGAACAAATGACACAAGCAACTGTTTTAATAAAACACATCAAATATTTGCTGTTCTAAACTAAATAGTATATTTGACTCCCCCATTTTATAATAATAAATACATTTAATGTTTTAACCTTCTTTTTTCAAGTATACCTTAAAGTTTTCTTTGTCATTAAGGCCAGGGGGATGACTAGAATTTCATTTTAAAATCCAGCAGCATTCTTTGCATTTTAACTCATCTTCAGCTGTGAACTTATTATTAAAATTAAATACTTTATCGAATGCCATCCATTTCGGGCTGCCCCAACAATTCGTATTTTTGTAATGCCTGCCCCATGCATTAGTAGTCCCTTTCTTCTCTATTGCATAACAATTGCATAAATGTTCCCGAATTCTTTTGTGCAATTCTCTGGTAGTCATACCTGCGTAAAATGACATAATACTACAAATTTCATTCTACAAATGTTTTCACTTAATATATGCAATTTAGCATTGTTAATACTTATTTCTGTATGCCCCTTATATATAAACCTACAATGTTCACAGTTAAGGCATCTTCTTTTATATCATTCATATATTTGATTTTATCTTGGAAGATACCTTTCAAGTTTTTTTTCCTTTTTTATTTATAAAAATAGGCTCATCTCCCACTATTTCATTAATTTAAGGAAAACTACCCATAATATTCCAATTATTCTTAAATAGTCTTTTAATCTCACCTCCATCTATAGATTACAGTACTACAATACCCAAGTCATATTTATTCTTTTGATTCTTACATTCCAAGGGGACATTATTTTCTACATTATCATAGTTGTTAACACTTCCCCTGCTTCTAGAAGTTTCAGTTAATTTTTCCAAGACCATTTCCTTTGTGTAGCCATTAACTATAAACTTTTCACATTGCAGTTTACTTTCTTCCTGAAATTTAACATTACAATCTGTTAGATCACTCACCCACCTTAACTGTCTTTTCACAATATTGTCTTTGACATAACCAGGGTGCATACTATCATACCTGAGGTATGCATTATTCTGAAACTTTTTCTTGTATATTTTGGTACTAAGTTTGTTACCTTGTTTATAAACTTCTTCATTCAGAAAACATATAGTATTGCAGTCATATTTCCATGTAAAACTTAAATAATCACATGCATTGTTAATATCATTCAAAAAAAACAATGAAGTTCATTACTTTCACCCCTCCAGATAAAAAAAAAGGTCGTCAATAAATTGACCATAATATAACACATAGTTAAAATATCTATTGGATTTAATGTATAGCTTTTCCCATGTATTCATGAAAAGATTGGCGTAGCTAGGGGCCATTGCTGCACCCATAGCCACGCCACTTGTTTGTTGTTAAAATGTGCCACTGAATTCAAAAAAATTATAAGATAAAATAATATCTAATATTTCTATAATAATAGAAATGTCTTTATTTGTATAACATCAGGATTCTACAAGTACCTTACTCACATATTCCATTCCTATGTTGCTAGGTGTAACAGTATATAAGGAATTAACATCCATAGTCACTAAGTAATCACCTTGCTCCACTTCTATCATTTTCACACAATTAGCAAAAGCAAACGTATCTCCAACATATGTGTCACCAGCTTGTACTACTTTTTGCAGTTTTGTATTTATATAAATAGTCATTGCCTCTGTTTTACATCCTCCACTTGCCACAATTGGCCTTAAGGGAGAACAATCCAAATTTTTATGTACTTTGGGCAAGCCGGATATTTTGCTAATATTTGGATTTTCTTTTACAAAAAAACTTGCTTCACTAATAGAAATTCTCCCTTCACATAACCATTTGTCTATCATAGAATCAATACATTTGTAAGACCATGTTATTTTATCTAAATTAACCCTTTTATAGTAGTGTGCATCCTGTAAAATGACAGTCATAGCATTTAAGTAAGCAATTTTATCAAAAAACACAACAGCGTTACCTTTGTCAGCTTTTAACAATACAATACTTGCATCGTTATTTAAATTATTCATTGCTTTTCTTTCATCATATGACATGTTATAATATTTTGTAACAGGCTTATTTAACAAAATATCCCTTAGCTGTTTTTCCATCACATTTTGAAATGCCTCCAATTCTGGCCTTAACGGAGGGTTAAAATAGCTTGGCTTTTTAAATGCTGTAGATGCCATAACATTTCCACTACTACTTTCATTGCTAAACATACATTTCAAATTTAGCCTTCTAATAAACTCTCTTAAGTTATTTAAAGTCTTACAAACATGTGCTCTTGAAGCCGGTACGAATGTCCAACCTCTACTTAAAACAGAGATCTCATAGTCCCCCAAACATCTCTTTGACTACTTCGCAATTTTGAAATCGCTTTCAGAAAAAGTACCTTTATGTAGTAGTTGTCTATCTTTTTCTTCCACAATGTATTCTTTTGAGGGGCTTTTCTCTTTTTCGGTTTGTTCCCCTTCACTGGTCCCATGGTTACTTAAACCCATGATCTCTTTCCCATACCTGGATCCTGATAGACATTTACGCCCTGAAAAGTATAAGGTGTACCTACACAGATAATATTCAAAATGAGGGGCTCATCGGTCTCCCATTCACTTGAGTAGCGTTATCCTGTTCCACCTAAGTCAAAGATGTTGGGTAGTCCACACAAAGTCCATAAATCTTTTATTTAACATTGTAAGAGGAGTCCTATGTGGTGGATCCAGGTCCAAATGTAACAGCTTCCAGTTCTTTTGACTGAAAGAATTGACATAACTTTTCTCCTAATTTCTGATAACTTTTCTCCTAATTTCTGATGTGGCCGTCACTTGATGACTGCACTGTGTCCATTGACCAAAATCCAAAGTACCAGCAACAAACAAAACTAAAAACCTGAAAAATAATAACAATAATAATATTACTACTAATAATAATCCAGAATACAGAATTTGCAAGAAACATGTTTTTTGAAACACCTTTAAAACTTTATTCCATAAGTGCTTTCAACTAGAAAATACCAGCCTTATTTTTATTTTATTATTATTATTATTATTATTATTTTCAAATTCCAAAGTACACTAACCTATTGGAATTCCAAAGTTAATCTTATTTATCCCACACTTCGATATCTGGGATATTCTTTATGACCATTAACTCTATCTTTGGGTTGTTAACCTTGTATCTAGAAGATTTTTCTAAACTTCTTTGTGATGTAAATAATTGTTCCAGATTTTTGTTTCGGTCAGATAATGTTAAAAAGATATCATGAGTAATTTAATCTGCCTTGTTCTCTAACAAACAACATTGAATATCAAACATACCATGGACTGAAAGTATAACGTTGAGTAAAAGTGAGATAGGGCAGCCTTGGTGAGTCTGTCTAGCAAACTGGAATTGATTGGATTGTCCTGTAGAGGTCTTGAATTAAGCTGTGGTTCCCTATAAATCCTCTTCCCCCTACTAATTTTATTAGTCTTTCAGGGAAAGTCTTTCTCTTTAAGACCTTATATAGGTAGTTCCATTCAACTCATTAAACACTTTTTCGGCATCTAGAGCTTTGGCTTCTCTATTATTATTAATTGCTTAAGTATGACCCTCCAGAAAACTCACATAGGTTATAGAGAATTAATGTAGGAATAATCCTGCTGTTGCCTCAGTTAGTCTATAATAGTGATTCAGTACAAAGCCAGATGTAGAGATGAGCAATATTACTCCGCTCTGTTAAAATCACTGAAATCATAGCCTTCCTTCAAGACAACAGAACTCCCACTGTGTGAATAACATTATTCATACATCTGACATAGAGAGGAACTATCTTTTCAAAATCAAATTCCATACATCAAAAGGAAGATCATCAAGTGACCTTTTTAAATATGGCACCAACTTTAACTCTTGGGCAGCTATAGACTTAAATAAGCCCTCCACCTGCAGCAACCCCAAGCTCAGTAACTCAGTGTTATCTAGAAAGGAGGACATCAGCTCCACATCGTCAGGTCTCAGTGCAAAATCTTGGTATAAACTCACATAATATCTCTTAGATGCTTTTATGATTTTTGTTGGGTACATTACTAGTGTCACTGTCCTTTCAATCAAAGCCATATACATACACCTGTCTGGTACTTGGTGTCTCAGTTTTAAGGGCTAATGACCTTAGTGCTTGGCGGGCTGGTGTCAAAATACAGGCCTCTTTGAGTGTCTCTCTGGAACTGAAGTCCTATTTTGAAATGCTGTTCTAAGTCTTCTTTAGTTTTGTTATATGTCAACTTTTAGCTTATTGTTTGTTGCTGTTACTCACCGCTCATTCGTATAATACCCCTATTGTAGCAACTTGTGTTCATTTGCATATTGTTATTGTTAATCTTTCATGGTGGAGATTTTCTCTGTCTGCTGAAAGGGGATTTTATTACCCAGTCAGAATCTCTTAGTCAACATAAGCAAATAAATAAATACTGTGTCATTCATTTGTTCATTTTTATGTACACTTTGCACACTTTATCTTACTCAGGGTTGTGAAGAAGCAGGAGCCTGTGCTGATAATTAACAGGTGTAATAGAGGTCCAGTTCTAGATGAGGCACCTGAGGCATGCATTGGGTATGTAAAGAAGTGAGGGGTCCTACCTAAGCCTCATGCAGACCGAAAGAAGGCATATAGATTCTACAGAAAAGGCACCCCAAACTCTAAAGTAGTGGAATCAGGAGCTCTGCATTGATGACTGTAGCACCATTCTGTTCTTTGCAGATTTGTTTATCAGTTTATTTTACATTTATTCACAGAGTAAGTGTGCTGCTCCAAGGACACTTTTCAGGCATGACCCAGAGTCTAGGCTATACACAAATATTTAAAATTTATTAACAGTCAGCAGTTGTCTAAAGTGATAAAAGACTGATAAACTACAGTATAATAGTCTGATATGACATTAGGTTGACTTAACATTAGGGTAACTATGTGCATGCATATATCTAAATCTTCATCTAATCATATAAAGGGAAAACTAATTGTACAGGAACCCTTGATACTGGCATATGAATTACTAAAACAGACCATTGTCAAAACTTAATAAGTTTTTGTGTTTTGCTCTTAAGAAAACTGTTCACTACCCTTAAGGCTAGAGGACTACATTTCCTCGGTACTAGGTTAAGTTGTCTGATTATATCTATCTATTTATGTCTCTACACACATGTACACACAGACACACACTCTGCTCATAGTAATTATTGCAGATAACCAATGTGGAAAAGTGCACGGTTAGATAATAGATTAGTATAATTAACATTTTAAGCAAGTTCAGCAGGTAACAAGCATAATAATTGTCTAGAGTGGTAGCTGAGGATTAAATCAGTTAATTTTGCCACTGCTAGTATAGCATTAGTATACGTTTCTCTTTTCATAGGTATATTTTATGTTTTGCCTTAAGTTGGGATAATTGTGTATGTTTCCTACTATATGTGGCAAAGAGTTCCAGGCAGCAGGTACTGTTTTTAACAAACAGATTAAATTTAGCTTTTGAGTAAGTAGTGCTTGGCCAGTTGTGGGGCAGAGTGAGTACAGGACCAATCCTTGCAAAAGTTTTACCTTATAGCTAAGCGGGCTGAGTAAGAGGGTGGCAGAGAGAGAAATGGGGCTTATCGATCTGTCTATCTGTTTATATGGGAATCTGTCTGTCTAACTATCACGCTATTAATATTTATTGGCTGGGATAGTGGATTGACCACAGTGGATCCATTTCAACCACAGCCCGAGGTTACATACAGAAATAACAGGAACATATGCTTACACATTAAGTAAAATACATTTCAAGCAAAACGGTGACTTATGTTAACATTAGTAATGACTTACATTCGAAAGCACTAACAATGGCGGATACATAATGGTCATGGAGTACACGTACATACAACAAGCAGGGACAGTTAGTACTAAAGACATATAACTTCGAAACATTTGTGGCAGAGATGCTTTCCAAATAATGATAACGGTTAATTGTAAGAGGTATAGTAATTGATTAAAGTAATATAAATGAACATGATTCAGGAGAAGTAGACACGTGGTGGGCAAGTGCACATGAGAATCTATGGAGACATACAGGCTTTAGTTCTGAAGTCTGTAATTTATAAAACAAATCATATATGCAATATTTACAATGTTTACAGAGAAAGTGGTAATCTAGGACAGCTAGTTTTCTAGGTAATGAGGTATCAGTGGTTTGCCTGAATTGTGCTAGGTAATTTAGAAGGGATTATAATTTATCAGGGTTATGTTGAAAACAGGAACAAGTGACTTTGTCAGAGAGGTGACCTGGTGGCTTTTGTTGAACTTCTTCCAAGGATGGGCTACAGTGAATGTTTGGTAGTAGGTTGTTCCAAAGCTTAGAAGCTAGAATAGAGAAGGCACTTCAGAGGTAGCTAGTGTGTTTGTGGAGTGATAGACTAAAATGGTTATAAATGTGTCCTTGCTGAAGTGGAGCGATGAACAGAGAATGTACAGGAGCTTAATATATAAAGTCTTGGAAGGAAAGAAGTATAGAGGGGACAAGATAAATGTTTAAGTATATCAGAACAATCATATAGATATTCCAGCTGGAAGAAAGATGTGTAAGAAAAAGGTAGAATATTGTAAGACTGAGCAGAAGAGCTTCAAAGAAAAGCCATGTGTTGTTTGCATTTATTTATGGAGATGGGGCAATGAAGTTATGTTGTCCTCTTTGAACAGCTGACCTTTTACAATGTTATGACTGAAAGAAATGTGGGCAGAGCCCTAGAGGAAACTCTCATTTGTTGAAAAGAACTCATGTATCATTCACACCCATCTGACCGACTAACAGAACTGGTGCACAGCCTTAATCGAAAGATTTCGTCCATGCTATAGTTGCTCAGAAATGCAACCCTCTCTTTCCCCATACTGCATAAAAATAACAATAGTGAAATATGAATCCAAGTGCATGACATGGGGATCAGAACCAAGCCTTCTGATCTTTCTAACATTAAAGATAAGCATGGAAACTTCTGAGTCACTAACACTTAGAATGCTGAGAAAATATTAGAGAGATGTTGGTGGAGACATGAGGCATCCTTTAGGTTTGTCAAAGAGGCAACGTAATTGTAAAGAAATTAAGCAAATCATGATATATGAAAAAGCAGTTCCATAGGAAGACAGTGGAAAAAGACCCTTGATTAACCCACACCCATTCTAAGAGACAAGAAGAAAGAGGCAAGCTAAACGGGATCAGCATAATGTCACGAACCAAGTTTGTTTATGTGGGGAAGAGCTTAGATGGTTTCATCAAGAAATGTTAGCAAACCAGCCAGGAGCAAAGGGTGAGGTATTTGACTATTATGCAATGATCCCAAGAGGATTGCAGGATTTGAGTCTGCAAATTGTGCACTTCGAGCACACATACACTCACACATTACTCTTGAAGGTATTTTGTGCAGGTGACGTGTAACAGTGTATGAATGTAAGTAAGTATAAAAACTAATTTTGTTAAGTGCCAGGCTGCTGTGCAGCACAAAAAAGGCAGATGCATCACATTCACAAATGCATTAATCAGTACTTCCAGCAAGAAGGGTTTCTGAATGGAAACTTGTCAGTAATTATTTTCAGTGTGAATTTCCTGTAAAACTTTACACTGCCTGATGCTGTTCAAATATAGGTTTGCACCTCGGTATCAATATTAAAATTCGTTCTGGTGGAGAAATCTCAAGTAACATGGGGTCAATCTGTCTCTGTGTTATTGATTAGGTGGCTAGTTTTATGCTGTGTTGTCCTACAGAATGACAGATTACATGCCATTTAAAGTAGTGAAGGGAAGAGAAGGGGTAAAAAGAGAGGAAACAAGAGCGTAAACGCGCTGCAAAATCTCTTCTTAGCCTGGCACGGGCTGCTGTCCAGAAATGTGACATTTGAAAATCTTGTAAAGAAGCAGTGTGAGTATCCATACTAACAAGGCCATTAGCAAATACTTTAGGGAATTTGCACTGGATGAAAAAGGATTTTAGTTGCCAAGCCTAGAGTGATGCTTTCCTGTTTACTGACCTTTATTAAAAAATGAAAATGAGTAGAAGCTGTGGTTCTTAAACTATTCCATGATCAGCACAAGGAACGTCTCGCCCGTTTGTGTGTCTGTAGACATTAAAGTTTCCTTGTAGTCAGTATATGTTACATTTATATGCTTCCGTATGTATGGTTTTCTGGTAGGGAAGAGGCAGTTAAAACAGCTAATTCCACAATTCCAATCTCTCAGCCCTGCTTTGATTGTTTGTGCTTATAGTCAGTAATGGCTACAGCTCAATCTGCAAATGTGCATACAGGGGGACTTTAAAATGTAATCTGCAGTATGCATAAACAGTCATCTCTTCATCTGCATATCTAGGGAACTCTGCCAGCATGCATGTCTATGTAGTAAGACTGCACAAGTTAGAACTACGGTTAGTAAAAGTAAAATGGTTCATACTTTGTTTAACCATTTAATCACTGGTTAAGTGTACTATTCCTTGTAGGCCTTTTTTCTTCTATGCCCAAACAACAAGGTCAAAAAGTATACAGATGTACATGTAGGTGTAGCCAATCTGACAGCATGGCTGGGAGGTGGGAGGAAGCCAAATGACCTGTAGGAATTTATGCTGACAGCAAACTTTACTCCATCAGAAACCAGAGTTCAGAATCCAACCCTGGCATCAGGAGACATTAATGTAAAGACTGTTCCACGATGCCATGTAAGTACAGAGTTTGTATTGGAAGTATTTTAAACAACAGTTCAAAAAATGTATGTATACAGTCTCATAAGTATAAAGATGGAAGATTAAGAGAAAACTTTAAGGACTCACCAAAATAAGGAATTAAAGGAAGTAAAGTAATTACGTACAAGAGCCATTCAGATACCGTGAATGGTTCTTATATGTAACTACTTTACTTGCTTAGGGTTTTTGCTTTTTGGTCTCCGACAACCTTGATTGTAATGGAGCAGTGTTCATTTAAGTGTAAAATGGACTTGTGATAGCTTGGAAAGTTCGATGTTCCAGGTTTCGTTATTTTAAGATTTCGAGTAAACGGGTTTTCACTATTATCGTCTCAATATTATGTAATTCGAGTATGTGGGTCTTTGACATTATGAAGTAGACCTATATGTACACATCTGTGCATGCAAACATGTGTAAGTACACACACACACACACACACACACACACACACACACACACACACACACATGCGTGTGTGTGTGTGTGTGTGTGTGTGTGTGTGTGTGTGTGTGTGTGTGTGTGTTTATACATTCATGAATATGAATGAGCATGAACTGCTTAGTAAAACTTTACTTACCAGACGACTACACTTGGTAAAAATCTATCAACTTTGATCAGAGGATGAATGAGTCCACTCAATTCATAAATCCAGTAAATCACCTGGACATAGCCTCTACTCCTATTCCATAGCTAAAAGCTGGAACTCCTTAACACAGATCATTAAGTCATACTCTAACCTTTTGCCTTTAAACACTCTGTAAAGGAATTTTTATCCAGATCTTGGGTTCTGTTCATGCTGTAATCCAGGCTTAACTCTTAACCTTGAACGTACAGCTATCTTACCTGCCTACTTATCTTCACTACTAACTACTTAACATTCTATTATTACCTTGTCTAAGTAGCCCTTTCTCTTCATTACTAAATACAATTTTTTCTTACTATTTATTTCTAAAATGTAACTAGTTCTTTTCAGTCTTCTTTCATGTACCTTTAATATTGCATCCTTACTGATTATTATTCATTTTGATTAAAATTGCATATCTGATTGATCATGTACCTATCCACCTAATGTATGTTCTGCTGTATTTTAATTCTGAAACTGATGTCTTTTATTACGTACTATTTTTGTTTTGTACTTTTGCTTATGTAATTTGATGTATCTGGAGCTTTTCTCCCTTGGAAATGGCAACATTTGGCCCAGTTGGACTTTTCCAGTAAACAAATGTCAAGAAATTATTTAGAGAGTGTAGAATATACTTATATTAATGGCAGTCACTGGTGATCAACTTATATATACTAACTGTGAGATTACTTTACCCGAGAAAAGGAGAGATGCTATGACGTGCTCCTGCCTTTGACTTATTCCGACATTTGTATTTGTGTATATATATATATATATATATATATATATATATATATATATATATATATATATATAATATGTGTGTGTGTGTGTGTGTGTGTGTGTGTGTGTGTGTGTATATGAATCTCTGCCAAAAAAACTTCAATCCACTTCTACATTTGTCCATTCAATAAAGTAGGAAAGATCTAAAAAAGCACCGTTTCAAAGAAGCATCCCCTTCTTACCTAACTATTTTATTAAACTTACTCTCCCTTTTCTCTCTCTCCTCCCCATTGTACATACTGTAAATACATATTCTGCATATAGATTGAATATTGTTAATCTATAAATGAATTCCTATTAATGTTTTAATAATGTGCAGTATTGATTTCATTGTATTTACCTGTTTATTTTTTTACTGCTTTGTTTATCTTCACATTTGCTTTTATTTCCTTATACTGCCCTGGGCTGAGCCTGACAATGGTCCATTTTCTTTTCAATTAATTGTGTAAAATGCATTGCATATACTGCATTTAGCAATGTAAACAACTCCTGAGCAACGATAAAATCTACGCATAGATTTATGTCTGATACCCAGGGAAGGAATAAAATCACTAGCTTCCCTATTACTAAATCTACAATATCTGCATGTACTATGCCGTTGCCAAGTCCTCTTCCCCTACTACAGCTAGCAATGCTCGGTTCTTAGAAAATTGTTTTTGACCAGATACTTGATTACATTATAAAATACACCATCCTTACTGACAGCTTAGGATCCATCCAGTCGTCAGTAATCTAACAGCTATTTATTCATTGACAGATTCAATTTTGGCCATCTTTCAACAAGTTAAACCTACTGGTGTTATCTTCCTAGACCATAAGAGAGCTTTAGAAAGAGTAGAATATGCAGCCCAAAACTGCACAATCATACCGATTAGATGCATAATTTGTGGCATAGTAGTTCGAAAAATATGTGGTCAATAGAACACCGAGAGTGTGATGCTCCCAGCTCACCACATGTGGGGGTCCCTCAACAATCTATTCTTTGCCTTTTTCTATTCTCACAATTTATTAATAATATTCCCTGGGATTTACCATAAATAAACTCTGTATTGTATGTCAGTGATACCACTCTGGTAAACAAGTATAAAATATCAAGTTTCAATAGAATTCCATCCTTACAGAACAGGGAGCTGTAGGATGACTTTAACGCAATTTGGAATTAGCAACAGAACTGTACATTGTGCATAAATACACATAAAAACAATGTAATGCTATTTGACACAACTAAGAAAATAAAGAATGGTCATACCCCCTTTTTCCAACAAGCAATTGCAGAAGTATGTAGGTATTATCTTCTTCTTCTTTAATGTCTGAGTCCAAGTTAAAAAAGTACAAACCTAGCTGCAAGTATCTTGCAAAATACCTCACTGCTCTGTACTAAGGCCAGGGAGGGTATAGTGTTTACTGTGCTTCTCCTGTCTGCCTGTAACTGGCTCCTTTCAGATCTACTCAGCCAAAAACACTGCTCTCATATAAACTGCTGAATATGAACAACAAACATACTGTTATCAACTGCACATTCAGTCTAGTCAAAAACAGCAAAAACAAAATAAATACGAAAGAAAAAAGCTTATTTGCAGGAGGGAATTGCCCCCATACCCCCTCATCCCCTGCTACTTATATATATCAATTCTAAGATTGCAAAAAAGCTATGGAAAGGCAAAACTCACTAAAACCCACCATCCAGTAATCTCACCCAGTGAAGTGTGGCTTGACCCTATTCAGAGATTTATACTTCAACCAAGCAATACATTGTGTGTGTGTGTGTGTGTGTGTGTGTGTGTGTGTGTGTGTGTGTGTGTGTGTGTGTGTGTGTGTGTGTGTGTGTGTGTGTGTGTGTGTGTGTGTGTGTGTGTGTGTGTGTGTGTGTGTGTGTGTGTGTGTGTGTGTGTGTGTGTGTGTGTGTGTGTGTGTGTGTGTGTGTGTGTGTGTGTGGGTGGGTGTGTGTGTGTGTGTGTGGGTGTGTGTGTGTGTGTGTGTGTGTGTGTGTGTGTGGTGTGTGTGTGTGTGTGTGTGTGTGTGTGTGTGTGTGTGTGTGTGTGTGTGTGTGTGTGTGTACGCTGTAGTGCTATAGTGGGTATCGACCTCAGTTTTCTGATGTCTCTTCTTGTTTACTTTGTATGTCAACGCATTGGAGCAGTTCCATTTCTTTATTTCTGTATGCATTTTTAGTGCTACTGTTTTCTGTTTAACCTTTTCTCAGTCTGTTCCGAAGTAACTAGTGACTGTTTTGTTGAATTGTTCTTCTGTGAGAGAGAGCAGTAATATTAGAATTTTCTGTTTCTGTGGGGATGTGGAAAAAGCCACCCCCCCACATCCATTGCATTCACGAAACTTCACCCTTTCCACCCATTTACTTATATGATAACTTTGAAACTGTGGCACCTCAGAGAAAGATGAGTTTCCTGCTGCAAACATTTCACTTTGACCAGCTAAGCATTAGCATGCTGCTGTTCATCACTTGGATGTCCTCCTCCCTTTTCTGAATAATCATCATTTTCCTATTTATTTTATTTGCTTCACACAAAGGTTTATTACACGTCTATTCCTATTTTGATTATTCAAAAAAAAAAGCAAGAAAAGAAAATGGAGCTAGATTAAGTTCAAATACAGCTGAGAAGCTTAAAAACACAGCAAATGAAAAAATAAATTTGTGCTGACAGTACAGAATTCATTAACATTTTAATAATAATAAAACACCAAGAAACTATATTATACTGGTGTCATACTACAAAAGAACATATTCAGAGAAAAAAAAGGTCAAATCAAGTTTTTATGGTGAAATAAGTGTGTTGTAGTTTTTATATGTTCTTAATTTCTCTTTCTCTCACTGCAGATTTATATTTTTTCCTGTTTCGATTATTCTCATTTAGTTCGTGCCTATTTAATTTTACTGTGGCATACTCCATTTGTTCCCTTGTCCATCTTGAAATCAGCTTCACTTCTTTTAGTTTAACAGGTTCATTGGTATACACTAGGCTAATGACCACCAGCGCCATTATAAGCCTAGCCATGCAATCTAACCCAAAACCTATCTTTTTGACTGTGTATAAGTCACTCACAGTATTTGATTGCCTTTTATTCTTACATATGTTTCGTCATTTCTGTATGTGAGATCCCTTCTCTCCCTTCCCTGTTGTTTGCCAATATTAGACTTAAAACTTTGCCCCTGTATGTGTATTTTAGCACTAGCTGCCTTAGATATACGTCCTGATGGACACCTTTAACATCTCTTTCAACCCTTTAGCGTGGCCCACACTGCTTCAAATCCTTCCTGTTCTTATTTTTCGCACATTGCTTTGATAGTTTCTCTTTTATCCCTTCTCTTTTTTTACCTCTCAGTAAATTGTGCACCCCACCATGCTGAGACCCTAGTTGTGGTTTACTATATTCTAGCCTGTGACATTTACTCATCAAGTCAGCTTTATTCTTGAATGTCTTACCAGTTGGTAGGTATTACCCTGTTGCTTTGTCGCTGTACCCCACTAGCCGTATTACTCTTCCTTCAGTTTTCATTTTTCCTTTTATTCATTTATCACTGCTCAGACCAGTCAATGCAGAGGTGCTTTTGTGATACCACTTAAGGTGAGAAACACATGATGCCCTTTTGGCAACACTAGATCTGAGGAGAATATTACTGAAAACCTTGAAGTTAAAAGACCTTGCACTGCTCCATAGTAGAGCAGTAGCGGTGTCCTTGAACCATGTAGTCCAGACCTCTGTTTGTGCACTATTGCTGTGTCTCTGTGGTCTGATGTGTCACAACAGGGGCAGAGGAGTATGATTTGAAATAGAAAGAAAGGATATTAAGGATCTGCTTTGAGCAGGAGTGAGTTTATGTGGTTACGTAAGATCTAGTATAAATTGATATGTCCTTCTGAAGGAAAAATCATTGGACATGTGGACAGGTTGTGCAGCTGTACCTCTCCTCAGGACCAAAGAGATTTTCTTCAAACTAAACATGAAGCTGTCTATTAAAGCTGTTCCATGGTGAGTACTAGTGACAGGCTTAAGACATCAGACATGTGACCTGTCTGGGGCAGTTTAGGTGAACTGTTAGAAAATAAGTCAAATCACTTGGAAGCTACATCTGATCTACTGCTTTTGGGGTGTCTGATTGTTCTCTGCCATTAGTGTTCTGTAAGAAATTCCCTTAAGAGTAGGATTTTTCACATGCACTTGAAGCAAATAGCAATGGCAGGT
The DNA here is from genome assembly GCF_019279795.1 of Protopterus annectens. Taxonomy (NCBI): domain Eukaryota; kingdom Metazoa; phylum Chordata; order Ceratodontiformes; family Protopteridae; genus Protopterus; species Protopterus annectens. Next base: position 701,915,309 of record NC_056748.1, read on the forward strand.
CCCCCCAAGAAACCTTCTTAGGGCACAGACTACATGAACTCTCTACACTCTTTAAATGCATGGGGATACAATGATGAAGAAGGCAGTCATGGAACAGTTTTGAAACATTTTTGTAAGTGTGTAGTGTCCAATGACTGTCATTTTAAAATGAATACTGAGAAAACAATATGGAATTAGCATTAGTTAATATACCAGATAATATCCTAATGGGCAAGGATCCAAAGAATGCTAGGCCTTGGGATTTTGCAAAACATGTGCTGTTCATGTATTGTCTTTCATGTGTACTCCTGAAATGGTACAATGTTGATCCCTTAGATCAGAGAGAATATTACACAGGAAGTACTCCTAAAACACATTCAAACTGCCTTGTGTAACACTAAAGTATATGGTGTTCGTACTGTGTTCTTTACTGTGTGTACGTGTTGCTATTGTGCATGTTTTCCAATGTTCCAAGCTTTATTTTCACTGCTATGCACGTGATTCTCAGACAACATATTTTTTGTTCTTAGTCAAAACACTGCATTTCTGTGATTTTGGTTGCATCTTCCTTAAGTAACTGAATCTGGCTGGGTCAAAGCTACAGTTTTATTCTGTTGGATTTTTTTTAGGAATAAGTATCTGCCGTGCCCTGATGATTTACTGAATCATCACTGTCAGTCATTCCATGGAGCTGTTTTTTTTTTTCTAAGCAGGGAAATGGACTTTTTACAACAAAGTCCTCTTGTTCTGTTCTCCATCTGAATGAAAAAGGATTGCTGGCAGTTTCCAGTGTCTGACTTTTATGCAACATTTGTTTTTTTTCCCTGCCCCAGCTTTGCGAATTTCTCTGCCTCATTTGTTTACAGATCGCCTGGCTGCAGGTTTATTCAGCCGAAGCTAAACAGAACTCTTTTCCATCTTGCCCTCGGTGATACTTGATAGAAGTCAATACCGTCTTTTGATGCCTAACCATATGCTGGAATGGATGGGTTTATTAGTGTTATGAAAGCAGAATGGTAAATCATACCATCAGAGACAAGATTCTGTTTCACTTTGTAATGTTCATTTGCAATTTATTGTTATATTGATGGTGCATGTGTTATCTTTGTATGCATTGTGATACGTCTTAAGAATAGTCGAACAGAGATTAATGTTTGCTTACATATTATATAATTTGTGTGTGTCTGTGTGTGTTTGTGTGCATGTTTGTGTGTGTGTGTGTGTGTGTGTGTATGTATATATATATATATATATATATATATATATATATATATTTATAGTGTGTATAAATACACACACACACACACACACACACACACACACACACACACACACACACACACACACACACACACACACACACATGCACACAAACACACACTTGGATCAGTGTACTGAATGCAAGCATACAAATGAATTGCTGTATTCATGATTGACACATAACACTAGTAGACCATGTGTTATGCCCATACCTCTCAACCTCTTAGCACATGAAATCTGCACAAAGCCTAAAATAATAGGGGGATAAAGGCCCCAAAACAGGGCAGATTTTAAATATAACTCTTATAAACTTAGCTGCTAGAATAACAGATTTTGCATTACCATACATTTTCTGAAGAACATGAAGTCTAAAACTCAAATGTATGTCATTTTTAGTGACCTCAATCCTCAGTGATTCTCCAGAAAAAAACACAAACTTTCTGAAGAACAGACCAAAAACATGAGGTAAAATTCTGGACTTTCTGTGAAAATCTCGACAGTTGCGAGGTATAGTTATGCCATCCTGTGCTACAATACTGCATTGCATTTCTCATACTGATGTGTATCACAGCACAACATGGAATTATATTCAGTATGGTATATATTAGACACATACCTTATTAATTACGGAATTATATTCAGTATGGTATATATTAGACACATACCTTATTAATTACCTGTCCCAGGCTACTCCATTCTCGTCCATCATGTCTAACTGCAATTAGTAAAGAATTGCCACCATTAGACACAACAGTGGAGTTAGGGTCATTATCATGGTATTTTAATGAAGAGATCAGGTGCTCTGACAGCTCATATTGCCTGAAGCTGAGTTATGCTACGTCAATTTTATATTAAGAGGAGTAATTTATTGTTAAAAGAAGAAAAGATAAATTATTTTTTGCAAGGGACAAGTCATCTGCAACCAAACACCTTGTTTATATATACCAACTCCATGACTGCACGTGAAGAAAGAGGAAAACCTGATGTAGTGTACTGCTGGCTTCTATAATAAAGTGCAATGCGATTTTGATAAAAAGATGAGCAAAATACATTGCACTGAAGCTGTTTGCACAAACTTTATTCATTAGAATGTAGAGTAAACCTTTCAGAAATTAGGGGCATTGCCAAAAGTTTGCATAAGGGGTGCACTTCTTATTGTCTCCTTTGGAGATATAAGGCATTCCTCAACTTGCTAATCTGACTGTTAATATCTGATTGGAAGCTATGTAATTATGAACCAAAATAATGATGACTACAAACAGTTCAAATAATATTCAGCTACTATAAACCTATATATCAAACAAAGCTCTTCATTACCACTCTTCAAGAAAAATATTGATGATTGGATGGGAGATAGGAAATTCACCCCAGGGATCACTTCTGTGGCTCTGCTCGACAGGGGCACAGGAAAATAATTTTCTTGGGTGGCAAAAGCCAGGGTACCTTTTTGGCTGGGCTTGTATAGGCCCTAGGGCTGAAAGTCTAGTACCTACCTATGAATCTATATATCAGAGAGACAAAGTTGAGTATGATGCGGAGAAGGCATACCCCAAACCTGGTTGTGTTTCTCCACCCCACATGAATGAGCCTATGTTCCCCCCAAACAAGACCTCACCCCAGTTACAGATGAAAAGCCTCTGAGGGATGCTTTTTTTGGACAATTCCCAGATTTATCATTCGGAGAGATTAGCGAACCAAAGGTCCTCCAATTATGTATCCCCCAAGGTGGGTCACTCCAAGGGTTGAGCTTCGAACCCCCAGGGATGGGGCAGGGGAGGGAACAACAGAAACGGACTGAGTGTACTTGTGGTTGTGGGGAACAAATTTGTGCATGAGCTGTTGACTCTTTTAAACTGATTAATTTATATAATTGTCTTATGTCCCTGGATGTTTTGAACATTTTAAAAAGAGGATTCAGTTTTTTCGCCAGTTACAAATTGGACATTGTCAAGGTGTTAGTTCAATTGAAATTATTCACCATGGGCTTAAACTTGATAATGTTTTTTGCAGACAGACAACCCACTCCCCCCCCCCCTTCTGTGAACTTAGTCAGGAAAAGTGTCTTCATTCCGCCTATGAACCTTTGGGTGAACCCTTGGGTGGTGATGCTTGAAAGACTATGTGAAGACCAATGTCGCAGATTTTCCAAATTAAGAGTGCATGGGCCATGTGATTTGACTTCTGGTGAAAGACACATCTTGAATAACTTGGTCAGAAACATAAATTTGCATATCATAAAACTGACAAAAGATGTAGTTTTGTGATAATCGACACTTTGTGTTATTTGAGTAAAATATTTCAACTTCTTTGTGATCAGCACACCTACAGGAGAGTTTCTAAGAATGAGATTGCTATATCCTACAGCAAAATTGATTTTTATTTGGATAACCTGGTCTTCCAGGGTCTCTTGGATGGAGAGGGCAAGAATTATTTAAAGGTTTCTAGGCTGGTAATTCCATCCATATTCGGCATTCCCAAAATTCATTAATGCTATTGGGATCCTCCATTGAGGCCCATTGTGGAGGCAAGGTAGTCTAAAACTGAACCCTTGGCTAAATTTGTTGATGCTAAATGTAAGGGGCTATTAGCAACCCATCTGCAGATTTTAAGCGACTTGTGGCATTTGCTCGAGAATTTAAGTTCACTGGCATTTAATGAGAATGTGTTGTTCATCACACTGGGCGTTGTTTTCGGTTATTCCTCATTCCATCGGAACGGATTGGTTCAGGAGGTTCCTAACTGGCCGCACTTCCCTTCTTAACAATAAAATTCTGGTTGTTGAGACCCTTTTAGAACTGGTTTTGGAAAACAACTACATTTTCTTAGCAGGGGAATCTTTCCACCAGATTTATGGTGTAACAATGGAGGTGGCATATGCCCTTATTTATGTCAATAAGCTGAATTAGCCATTCGGGAGGAAACACGTCTTTGCCTCTAACTATTTTGCACAGGTTTATGCCTAGTATAGGTTCCTTGATGACATACTAATTTTATGGAAGGGGACTGTTCATCAGTGGAACAAATTTTTGGCCACATGGGAGGAAATCAACTGACGTTTTACAATTTACCAGTCATATCGACTCTTGTAGCATCAATTTTTTAAATGGTACATTAACTAAGGATTTGGTGAACAAGAGATTCAGTTCCACTAGTTATTGTAAAGAGATGTTTTCAAACTTTTATTTGTATTTTACAAGTTGTCACCCCCTTTAACAGAAGAGGGCCATAGTTAAAGGGCAGATGATGCATTTATCGAGGCTGACTACTGAGAATAATGTCTTTATGAAGGAATTATTTTTTTGTGTTTTCGATTTTTTGACAGAGGATTCTCAAAGGGTCTCATGGATGACATCAGAGATGAGATTTTGAAACTACAACCTGATAAGTTTGCCCCCGTTTTAGGTGATTACCGCACCAGTGGAATTGCAGTTCGACCATTGTGACCTAGGGCTGCTGGAAATGCCCATTTAACTTATAGTAGCTTTGTGCAAGTCCTTACTAGTGGGGTTTTGTCATCCTCTTTTGTAGTGATGTGAACAGATACATGTATTTGATTAAAATGAACTGGGACTTGTTGTTCAGTGGAGAATTGAGAACGATTTTTAGGAAACCAACCTACTATTGTTTTTAGTTGGGGAAGGAATTTAAAGAACCTCTTGGATGAAATCAACAAAGGCAAAGTATTTATGCAGTAGTAACTACATGTTTGCTTGTGGACATTGCAACCAGTGTAGGTTCATGCATGAGGGCCCATATGTATGAGTAAAGGGTTTCAATCGGACCCTAACCAGCCCCGGGAGTTGTAGCTGTGACACCACTGGGGTGGTTTATCTTGTGTGCTTTACAACATGTGAAGCATTTTATGTGGGCAAAACTAACAGAAAACTGAAAGAGAGGATTAGAGAACATACTTATGATATAAAGAAGTAAGTAGACACTCAGGGCAGTGTGGTTCTTTAAATAAGTTTTTTTTTTCATTATTGATAAGGTAAACCTAAGGGATACGGAGGGGAGGACATGGATACATTATTAGAATACAAAGAATTATGCTGCCAGTTATGACTAAATGCCACGGCTCCTCCTGCTTTGAATGATAATGTTTCTGTTATGAGTGTGTTGAAGGCAAGAGCATATGTTCTGTAATTTTATTATGCTTGCAGATAGTGATTGTTTAAATTCATATCCTGATTATTTTTATGATTATTGTGGTTCTTATGTAGGTAGTGTGATAATGTTTTTATTCGTCTGTTTTTAAGGTTTGCGCTCCTTTAAATCTGTATCTAAATTGTTCTTACGTGTGTGGAGGTGTTCTTGATTGGTTGTTTTGTACTTCAGTTTGTATTTAAACTATGTTACAGTTGTTTTAGCATTAACTCTGAAGAAGTCCATGGATGATGGATGAAAGCGCTTAGTTATTGCTGTTTTTAGTGTTGTTTTTATAGTCTAGAATAAAGTTACTGTTATCATCCAGCCGAGCTATGTAATTATGTTCCATTTTATTGCAAATGAAATATAATACTGCGACACTGCTCTGGAGGTTTTCAGCCAGTTTTAGTTGTGATATTATTTAGTTCTGCTTGGCTTGCTTCTCAGATAAGGCACTATCAAGGTCTGTTTTGGGGTAAAATTCAGATTAGGACCCTAACTGTTTAGGACCACTTTATAGAAAAGTGCAAAGGAAGGACAAATTCCAATATAACAAAGAACAACAGCAAATTAAAAAACAACAAAAGCGGTCAGTAAATATCCAAAAAATTATTTATTACAGCAAACTAGACTCTAGCGCCATGGCTACAAAGCCTTCAAGGAGATTCCTTGAAGGCTTTGTAGCCAAGACGTTAAGAGTCTGTGATTTACTGTAATAGATTGTTTTTTGGATATTTACTGGCTGCTTTTGTTGAAGGACAAATTCCAGGCAGCTGCACAGAACTGCAGCAGAAGTGGTGCATTACTGCACACCAAACATGCAGTCAGGACCAGGTATAGGAGGACCAATGAAAACAATAATAAATTTTAATGTCAGCAGATTTCTGAGTAAATAAATGTTGATATATTGGTACATAATACACAGATAGACAGATAGAGATATAGATATGTGCACTTACAGTTACCCTTTATAATCTCGAAATACCGAAATCTCGAATTTCAGTATCTCGAAACCATAAAAGCGAATCCACAAAACATGATAAAGTCTGCAATAGTCAGATGAAAGCGCTTAACCGTTAGCTTTGGTGGATTTATTGTTCTTCTGTTCTTCTGTTTTTGGTAATAAATTTGTGTTCACTGTCCGAGCCGAGGAGTTATTGTTTTTCAGCATTCCAGTACCAGATTTCTTACTTTGTTCATAGGTTCATAGTTCATAGTTCATAGTTTAGTACTAAGCTAACTGCCCTTGCAAGCCATTTTAAGCCTAGCCAATTATCCCTTGTGAGACTCAAACCGTGCACCTTGTGTTTGTAAGGCAAACACCTTAGCCATTAAGCCACCCTCCTAACCCTGTTTTTAGTGACATTACGTTGTTGCTGTGTTGGAATCCACAAAACACCGACAGCCCAAAACCGCGAAATTTGAAATCCTAAACACACAGCATACACCCCACATACACCACAATACCCATAGTACAAAACAAAAAACACACACAAACATAACACCACACATCCACAAACCTACACTACAAATAAGCACCCCCATGTGAGGGGGCTGCATGCCCCACACCTACCCTACTTATATATACTAACTCCGAGATTGCACAGACAGAAAAAGAAAGTAAACTTACACCCAGACATTCTACAGTCCCTCGCACACACACACACACACACACACACACACACACACACACACACACACACACACACACACACACACACACACACACATATACAAACACCAACACATCCAACACTTACACACTCATACTTTCACCTGCCTATTCTAACCCACTCGTACAACTTACAAACACAGTCACATACACTCAAACTCCCACCCAAAACCCTTACAAAACACTCACTTACCTTAAATTCCACCTAAATCCACACACAAAACCGGACACCATCCACACAAATCACCACACATAACTAGCATAAAACCATAACCGTGAATTTGAGATATTCGAATTTGCGATTATGCACATTCGCTTTTTTAAAAATTTGCCTTTATGGTCTCGAGGTGGTGGTGCTGCGGTAGCGTTGTCGCCTCGCAGACATTGCCCGTTCGATTCTCAGTTAGAGCGTCTTCTGTGTGGTGACATATGTGAATGGGCATTCCTTCATTGAAGGTTGTGTGTTAGGCCTGGCAAGCCAGCATGTAAAACTCCACTGCCAATCATTAGCGGACTGGAGTTCCACTGTGGCGAGCCCTAACTGGGAAAAGCCAAAAGACACAAACAAATGGTCTCGAAATACTGAAATTCGAGATTTCAGTATTTCGAGATTATAAAGGAGAACTGCACTTACACATGCATACATAAATATGTAGTATCAGTTGCTTTCAAAGAAATAAGCAGTTATAAAATGGAAGTGGGCAGAAACTGATGGTGTAAAAATGAAGTATTGATAACGTAATTTAGAAGAATTAAAGAGTGATATCCAGAAACAGAGTACAGTGTGCACTGATGTGTAAAAAGTGATGCATCATCAAGAAATCCAAGTAAAGCATCATATAAAGCCTTTAAACTGTGCAAAATAATCAGGAGAATGAGGAATAAAAATAATTAGTTTATAATCATATATACTAATTAATGCTGACATTACTAATAATTTATGAACTTCCAATTGCATGTGCTTCTTACATCTGAATGCATGAAGTATATTGTACAAAGAATTAACAAATTCTTATTGTGTGATCTTTAATATTGCTTTGAGGCTCAGAAAATGCAGGTATATAAACTTACCAAGTAAATAATTCTTAGTTTCACTAAAATAAATGAAAAGTGGAGTCAGATTTTAAAACAGAAGCATTTGCCTAATCATGGTTTTGTATTAAAAATGTATTAGAATAATGTAAATATATATTTTAGACACAAGTAAATCTGTTTGCAGGACATCAAGTGAGGATGCAGATAAGAGTGTTTGTGTTGGGGTAGTTTTCTGATTTGTCTTCTGCAACTTAAAACCTTTTTTCTGCACTGTGTGGTTAATTACGTCTCCCTTAGATCAATCAGTTGACTCACTTTCATTATCCAGAGCAATGATGCAAAGTCCTTTGCTACCTAGGGATGCCAATCCTGGAATATCTTTCCCTTAGAATTGTGTCACCCCCCCCCCCATCATCCTTTAAGTTCAAGCTCTGGCATCCACTGGATACTTATTTATATTTTTGTGTGTGTGTGTGTGTGTATAAATATATATATATATATATATATATATATATATATATATATATATATATATATATATATATATATATATATATATATATATATATATATATATATATATATATACACACGTGTGTGTGTGTGTGTGTGTGTGGTTTCACTTCATATTGCCGAAATGCAGAAATATCGTATTTCAGCATTTCGGCAGTATAAAGCCGAAACCACTAAAACACTGACACCTCACAACCACAAAATCACATCGAACACACAGCATACAGCACACAACACACAAACCATAACACCCAAACCACAAAACACTGAAATACAACACAACACCATACAGACACAAACCTACACTACACATATGCAGGGGGGGCAAGCACCCCTGCACCCCCCACACCCCCTACTTATAAATACTAACTCTGAGATCGCACAAACAGTAAAAAAAAGAAAAATCACACACAGCCAACACACACACTCATACCCCCACATCCCTACCCTGACCCACTTGTACAAGTTACAAAAACACTCATGCACACTCACTCACCTTAAACTGCGGACACCATCCCAGCTGAACACTTCCGTACGATAACGAAAATGCATAAGCGCAAATTCTACATAGTCCTATTCGCGATTCTGTACTTTCATTATTTAGAGATTTCGGCTTCATGGACATGAATTGCTGAAATTCGATATTTCAGCAATTTGCATTTATGAAGTGAAACCGTGTGTGTGTATATGTGTATGTATATATATATATATATATATATATATATATATATATATATATATATATATATATATATATATATATATATATATATATATATATATATATATATATATATATCTTCTTTTTCTTCTTCTTCTTTTGGCTGCTCCCTTCAGGGTCACCACAGCAGATATATCATTAATAAAAAAAAATACCTTCTGAAAAATGAAAGAACTATATATATATATATATATATATATATATATATATATATATGTGTGTGTGTGTGTGTGTGTGTGTGTGTGTGTGTGTGTGTGTGTGTGTGTGTGTGTTTTATATCATCATCATCATCATCATCATCAGCCCCCTTTTTCACATTTTTCTACATGGGGTCAGGGTATCGTGTTAACTGTCGCCATCTCTCTCAATTCCATGCCACACTCCTGCCTTCTTCAACACTAATGCCTGACTGTCACAGATCTTCCTTCACACAATCCATCCACCTCTTTGCTGGATATCTTTGCTTCCTCTTACCTTCTTCCTGTCTGTCCCAAATCTTCCTCATCAGATTGTTTTCTGCTTTTCTACACATGTGCCCAAACCACTGTAATCTATTCTCTTTGATCTTTTCTGCAATTGGAGCTACTTTGACCTCTGCTCTTATGTCCTCATTTCTTCGTCTGTCTCACAGTGTGCATCCTATCACCTTTCTCAGGCACTTCATTTCGATCACCTCTAGCTTCTTCAACTGTTCTGCCTTTATTGCCCAGGTTTCTGTATCATACAGTAGTACTGGTTGTACCACTGTCTTGTACACCCTACTTTTCAGCTTCTTTGGCATTCTTCTGTCATACACTACACCTGATACTCTTTGCCAGTTGGCTGCAGCCCCTTTGATTCTAGCTTTGACTTCTTCATTCAGACTACCCTTCTCTTCAACCACCCCTCCCAGATACTTGAAGCTGTTTACCTGTTTCACTATTTTCCCTTCTATCTCTATTCTCATCTTCTTCTGATTTCCCCAATTTGCTGCCATTACCGCTGTCTTATCTGTGCTTAGTTTCATCCCATGTGCCTTCAGTTTTGCACTCCATTCCCCCTATCCTTTGCTGAAGTTCTAGCTCAGTCTGCCTGTACTGCCACATCATCTGCATACAGCACCTTTGTTGATCCATCCTCTCCAGCCTGTTTACTAATGTAGTCCATCACCAGTATGAACAGCAGGGTGCTCAGAACTGAACCTTGATGTACACCCCCACCCACTGGGAACCCCTCTGTGAGGCCGAACACTGTTCTTACTTGAGTCATTGGGTCTTTGCACATAGCCTGCACTAATTCTACTAGTGTTTCTGGGACTTCAAACCACTGCAGTACTGCCCAGATCAGCTTTCTTGGGACCTTGTCATATGCTTTCTCCAGTCTAGGAATGCCCAGTTGGACTCTCTCCTCATCTCTAGCTTCTTCTCAAGTATCTGTCTCAATGCAAACATCGGGTCATCTGTGCTACATTTTGATCTGAATCCAAATTGCTCATCTCCCATCTTACATTCTACTACTCTGTGTATCCATTTATTAGTCACCCCTCTCCAGAACTTTCATGCAATGTGATGGGAGTTTGATGCCTCTGTATTGCCCACAGTTGTGGATGTCCCCTTTGATCTTGTACACTGACACAAGTATGCTTATTCTCCAGTCATCTGGGATACGCCTTTCTCTCCACACTGCTATTAGTACCCTCAGGAGTCATTTCTCCCCATCTCACCCAGCATCTTTATCATACCTGCTGTGACCTCATCTGAGCCTGCTGCTTTTTCTGACTTCATCTTCCTTAGTGCTGTTCTTACTTCTTCTAAGGTGGGCTCCTCTTCTTCTCTCTTCATAGGCTGTTTCTGGGGCAGTGCAGCTTCTGTGGGGTTTTCTTCATTCAGAAGCTGGTGGAAATACTACTTCCATCTGCCTTTGATGTCCTCTTGGCTGGTGAGTAGGTTGTTGCTGGCATCCCTTATGAATGGTTTCTGACTATCTTCTTTATCTTTTTGTCTTTGTCTTGCAACCTGATATAATTTATTTGTGCCCCTTATTGAGTCACTTTCCAGAAGTTGGTACAGTGCCTACACATGCCCTATTCTTTGCTATTGCAACTTATTTCTTACCTTCTTTGTTAGCCAACCAGTAGTCCTTCCTATCCTGGTCAGTCTTTTCTGTCTCCCACTTCTTCCTGCAGTCCTTTTTTCTTTTGATGACTTCCTGAACTTCTGCATTCCACCACCAGCTTTCTTTATGTACCTTATTTCCATACGTGGCTCAGCCACATATCTTTTCTGTAGCCCTCACACATGCTGTTTTTAGGTGCTGCCATTCTTCTTCAACTCCACCTATTTCCTCCTCTTCTTGGGGTGCTAGAGCCCTGAGTAATTCCTTGAACTTTGTGCTTTCTCTCCAGTCAGCTTCCAGGTCTTCAGCTTGGTCACTGTTGACCTTAGAGCCTTCTCTGACCACTGCTTGCAGCTGATTGTGGCAACTAGTGGTTTATGCTGTGGGCCGACTGTTTCACTGGGGATGACTTTGCAATCATGGATTCTGCCCCAGTGCCTTTTCCTTACTAGGTGGAAGCCTACTTGAGTTGCATGTTGACTAGTCTTGTATGTGATCTTGTGACTGTCTCTTTGCAGATATACATACACACACATTTATATATATATATATATATATATATATATATATATGTGTGTGTGTGTGTGTGTGTGTATATATATGGGTTCCCTTCAGAATCTCGAACTACTGAAATCCCGAATGTCAGTAGCCCGAGACCAGAAGAGCAAAAGTGCAGAATACCGAATCTCCAGAGGCACGAAATTCAAAATCCCAAAGTTCGGAGATTTTGAATTAGCCATTCTGATGTTGCGGTGTGTGAGTGGGTGGTTGGAGATGTAGGTAAGTGTTTGTATTTTACGGGTCTACGGTAGGGGCTTTAGCGTGTGTCTGTTTTATTAGTGTGATGTGTGTGTGTGTGCGAGGGGAATGCAGCTTGTGTGGTGGTGTTTTTGTGTGTTTGTCTGTGTAGTGTGACCTCGGAGTTAGTATATTTAATTGGGGAGGTGTGGGGGGTGCAGGGGGGCTAGCCCCCCTGCTTGTTTGTAAGGTAGGTGTTTGTGTATGTGAAGGGATGTGTATATTTGTGTTTGTGTCTGCGGTATGTTTAGTGTAGAAGTCGTGATTTTAAATGTCGTGCTCCTGGGGTTTCGGATTTTTGAATTTTCGGCTTCATGGTCTCGAGATACTGAAATTCGAGATTTCAGTATTTTGAGATTATGGAGTGAATCCATATATACACACACATACACACACACACACACACATATATATATATATATATATATATATATATATATATATATATATATATATGTGTGTGTGTGTGTGTGTGTGTGTGTGTGTGTGTAAATCTGACCATATTTGCTATCTTAAGTTAAGCTATGCATTGACTACAGTAAATGATGCGACCAACTTTGTTCTAAATTGGATTTAACTGTCCATGCCTGGTAGGTAATTGACGACTAATTCCTTCCCTTTTTATAGTTATTTTGTTATCTCTCTTTTCATTACTGTTCTCAAGGTCTTTTGCTCCTTACCGTTACAAGTTTTTGTTCTATTTTCTGCATAAAACTTGTTTTTATTTTGCATTTTTGTGCCTTTGCCATCTTAGTTGTGAGACTTTTTAATTATTTCAATATATTTTTATACTTTTCTGATACTGCCATCCTGTTCTGTGTTTTAGAGGGACAAAATCCCAACTCCAACTCAGACAACCTGAATTTGAGTAGGAGGAGGCTCTCAAGGTGATGCTGATTCACGTCAGCCACCAAGGGTGGGGTTTCTGATTAATTAGAAATACTCTAGGTACCCAGCATTAAAGAGGGCTTTGGGCTTAGACCTGACCAGATGGGAGAAGTAGCAGCAGCAAAGGGGCGAGGCAGTGACAACAGCCCTTCTCCTTTGGATCCCTTGAACTATTAGGAGGCGGAGCTGCAGAGGGTTGATGGTCCTTGGATGCAGACATCACAGGCAGCCTTCATGCCTACCTGCATGCCTGCTTCTTTGGTCAGCTTTCACCAGACTCAGTGCTTCCAATTACCACTGAAAGAATTGTTAGCTTCAGATGTTCATTTTTATATTGACTTGCACCTGTGTGCAAGAAACAGTGCGCCAGCATAGCTGTTTTAGAGGGTCTTTCATGTTGTACTGTGAACCTTCACACACACACACACACACACACACACACACACACACACACACACACACACACACACACATACACACATACACATAGCTTCTGGACCTTCTCTTTTGCAAATACTAAAGACAAGCTCCTCATCCTCTGGGAGATTAGTGCAAATGTTTATAGCTGTGTGATGCTAGAAGAGCTTGTCCCTATAGTCCTAGGTTTGATTCCTTCACCCTCTATTTGCATGTGGTATGACTTTGATCAAACTGCTTAATCTACATTGTTGCAAGGTTACTACCAAAAAAGAGGCACTTGTGCCTAGTGGGTTTACCAGGTTAAAAAATAAACTACGGTGTGACACACCCCAAATCTCTGTTACAGTGATAATGATCGATTCCTAATGATCCAGTGAATGTAAACCCATTAGAGGCAGTGGGGATTATTGTTACCTGATGTCAAGTGCTTATATATCACCAGGCTAATCTTCTGAAGCGTACACAGATGAACCTCATTCACCCACTGCAGTGCTCTACCTGTATCCATCTGGATTTACACGCTCACTAGTGAAAGGAATATTCCATGGCTCAGCACTTAAGAAGAAAAAAGCCTTTCCTTTGTTTGTCTTTATCTCTGTTTTTTGTTGTTTTCTGTATTATTAAATCATGCAGACAATCCCATCATTGCATATCGCACTTTTCTACCAGTGATAATAGGGTTCCTTATTCCCTCAATGTCAAGTACTAGAAATAACTAAAACAGTCCTCTTGTTTTTCACATTGAACTAAAAATGCAACTTTAACCTTGAGATTGCAGTCTACCTCCTTCCTCTGCTTCACAAGCCAGCTTTTTATAATTTCAAACAATTCTGTACATTGTTATACTTTGTTTTCATTGAAAGATATTGCTATCTTTGACATTGCAATCTTTTGAATAGTATTTATTGGCTTATAGGTTCATCAATACTGGCTGTTGACCTGTGAGGATATTAAAAAAGGTAGTCTTAAATCCCCATGGCAGTTTTTAGCCCTTATATTTTGCATATGAATAATTTAGAGGTGGGTAGAGCAAAGATATGCTGAGACATTTTCTTGTTGTCCCTGTCCTTAAACACCATTTTGTGCTTCTAGTGTATGCGTAAAGATAAAAAGCAACACAAATAAATCCTTTGGAATTATGAGGAAGAAGTTGCAATGCAGATTTGTAGGTCTGTTCATTTTGACCTACTGTTAACTGAGAATAAAGTGAAACTCATGATTTTCTGTATCTAACTACCATCATAAAGGATTTTAGGGCATTATAAACATTGGGGCAGCTGCTTGAAAGCAGCTATTATTTCCATTTTCCCCTTTGCATTGTTAGCTGTTGAGGCATTTCACATTGGAAATGAATAAATATCGCAGATTATGATGATAAAGTAATTTTGTGAGCCACAGGGAATTAAACTGAACCTCTCTGCATACATTAACTATCTTCATGTTCTAACCACTGCAGTATGGGCTAACATTGCTATTAACTAACTGCCCATAATGCATTTGATTTCTCTTTTTACTACAAGCTATGTAATTTAGGAGTGATTATAATATGCTCAGTACAGAAAAGTTTGTCACCTGAGTATTTCTTATTGAAACAATGCCATTTTCAGAGAACCACTAAGGCCTTGCTACATTATCACTAAAGCATGTAAAAAACTGTAGCAAGTCTGAATACGTGAAAGCTATATTTGCAAGAAGTTAAAAGTTTGCATAATGACAGTTTACAAAAAGGAAGCTAAACACCTTAGCTTATTCTATGATGTCTGGTACATTACTCATTCGTTTGCTTGTGCTCTGGAAATTGTAGAGTCCATAAAATATGTTGGGGTCTGGATGACGCCATGGTGCAGTGATTGTCACCTCACAGCAAGAGGTTCTCTGGTTCAGTTCTCAGCTGGTGTGCCTTCTGTGCAAAGTCTTCATGTCCTCCCTGCATTCATGTGGGTTTCCTCCTGGTGCTCCGGTTTCCTCCCATGTTTCAAAGACATACATCTGAAGCATTTCTCCCTAGGCCTCTGCTGAAAATTGTCTTTGTTCCAAGTTGGACTTTCCCAGTAAACAAATGTTAAATAAATAAATAAATAAATACAACATTACCATTCTGCTAACAAAGCAGGGCAGGTTTCTATTCAGCAGAGACGTTCTCCTAACCATCCTATGATACTCCCTTTGTACCACTGGCTCTAACTCTACCAGATATTTGCTAAAACTTTAAACAGTACAGAACTGCATCTACTGTTTTATTGTCGGAAAGACAGAAAGCTTGACTGCTGCCATAGAGTGAAGTAGGCAGACTACTTCCAGTCGCCAAGACTTTCAGTCCTTATTGGTGTACTTCTTTACAAGGCCTTACACTGACTTGTTGCGATTAGCAGTGCTTCTATACAAGGCCGCAGTACTTCTATACAAGGCCTTACATTGAGTCATTCTGATTAGCAGTACTTCTATACAAGGCATTACACTGATCTGTTGTGATTAGCAGTACTTTTATACAAGGCCTTACACTGATCTGTTGTGATTAGCAGTACTTCTATACAAGGCCAAACATGAGTCGTTGCGATTAGCACTACTTCTATACAAGGCCTTACACTGGGTCGTTGCGATTAGCAGTGCTTTTATACAAGGCCTTACAGTGAGTCGTTGTGATTAGCACTGCCATAGATCTTTGGATGCTGCCACTTTGATACTTGTTATTCTAGTTTACTTGTCGGTACTGACTGACCTTTCTTTCCTCTGGGACTAGCTGTTTGAATCTCACTCCCTAGCACTTTTGCTATCTTCCATCCCTTGCTTTCTTAGTCAGTCAGTTTGAAGTGCACCTGCAGCAGTAAAGTGAATGCACTTTTACAAGATTTGTTCCTTAATTATTTAACTTTCCTGTCTATTTTGGTTTATTCCTCACAGGGCACCACTCCTTAGAGTAGATCCATACCCAACTCTTCTAGCTCCTGGCTCTATTCCTCAGTTTGGTGTCTGCAAAAAAAGCCCATTCCACTCAGGACAGTGCTTAAAACTCAGCTAGGTCCTTTTACTGTGCCCCTCAACCCCAAGTTGTGAAGTAATAACAAAAGAATTGCTTCTGATTTTTAAACTGTAACAAACCATTTTCTACATTTGTGCCAAGCTGGCTTACTACAGTTTATACCATACACAAAACATTGACGTGTTTCAGTACTGCAGTTCTAACTTCAAAAGCAGTATCCGAATTAATTTCTGTACCGACATTCAGAAATGAATACCAGTGCTGTAAAACCAGTTAATCGGCATTTCATGATCATGCCCCCTATCACCTTACACCTGGGACAGCTACTTCCTTTTCTCCACCCTAGCTATATTTCCGCCTTAGAGCATATTTGTCATGAACAATACCAGACAGCCTTTTGTATGAATATGTTTTATACATTTGTTCTCCAGGTTAACGCACTGCGTCCAATCCAGGAGCATTGTCTAGCTAAGTGATCTGCTCTAGTCACACAGTAGGCAAATTAAGGTGGAAAGAAGCAAACCTTGTACATTAGGTATAGGATGCTACTCGTTAAGATCTCAGAGCAGGAATCCTTTGTGCTAAGTGTCAGACCTACTTTAAGTTACATGTACAGCTGTATCACGTCTTGCCTTATACTGCTGTTTCTCCATTACTGCTTTCTTTATTTTCAAAGCTATGTCTATATCTTTGTATAGTTTTCTTAATTAGTTAATTAGTGATTCAGTTGTTAACCAGGTGTGTGTATTGGACAGTACAATGTGAAGATGATTCCAACCATATCCATAACTGAATTACAGAGTCTTATACAACTATCCTTTTCCAGCTTTGAGAAATGGCTGGTAAATTCTCAACTATTACATCCTTAAAAAAATAAATAAATAATGCTTAACTAAAGCAAGGATAATTCTACATGTTACCTCACAAAAGGACAACAAGAGTGACAGTTGTTTCTATCGCTAAGCTACTTGGTGTTATCATTGAAAATAACCTCACATTTGAACGGACTCATTCAATGCTAGATCAACAATGTCATCACAAACAGGGAATCTTGTACAACGCTAGACACGTTGTCTCAAAAGAATCTTAAAAACCACAGCTACTTCCTGCCTCTAGCCTTTCCTTCTGCATGTATCCCCTAATTTACCAACATTCATGCTATACTACTGGCCAAACATGAAGAATAATAAAATAACATTGCCAGACTTGCAGTCCATCTCCCCATCTGGACTCGTCTTTACACTGCTTTTCAAACACTTTCATGAAATTCCATAATCACCTCAAATTCATTCAGCTAAAAATAGCCTAGAAAATACTAGTCCAGCCTCAGAAAAATGCATCCCTAAACTTACTGTTACAATGGTTCTCACCACCCAGATCACCAGTATGGATTAATGTGCAGCTAGCCTGTATCGTAGAAGTTTCTAACTCACAAGGTTCCAACTTTATAGGTAAACTCTGGAATAACCTCCCCCTGAAGATCAGATGACTCAAAAACATCATACTTTTCAATATATACTAAACCTGACTCTACTCACGTTTCGGGATCTGCAACTGCTTTACTGGCCCTTCTGCTCTGTCATTTTAAAACTTTAACAGACTGTCATCCCAACCTCCATTCCTCACCTTAATTCCATTACATTCTAGCCCACTATCTCTGTTAAACGTTACTTTATCCAGTTGAACTGTCTTCATACTTGCCACTGTCAGTTTTATCAAGCTGCTAGACCCCTCTTGCATTATACTATACACTGGCTCTCTAACTTGCTCCACAACATCTTTATAGTGCTTAATACTTACTAATTTGCTGTAGGTCTTTACCTATCTCTGAATCATCCTTATATTAGTAACAGATTATTCTTTTCTGTGTTTTTCTCAATAATATTCTCAGTATCTCCTTGCCTCCCGCTATTTTCTAAACAAATTTATCCTATCTTTTTTCTTTCTCTACCCCTGTGACTATTATACCTGTTATCGATGTACATATGTACATTTTTACTCTGTTCCTAGAAATGTTTGCTTCTACTGTACTCTTAACTATGTTTGAATTTAAGTTGTTGTGGTCTGTTAATATCTTGTTAGTTTTTCCTTAAATAATTAATATTTTTTTAAACACTGTTGAAAGGCCTTTGCACATTTTAACAATTAATTGTTGCTTTCTGTAAATACATTTTATTTTTGTATAATGAATGCAGTGTCCAGTGAAAGGAAGTCTTGCATAACCCAGCTGGTCTTTCCTAATAAACAAAAGCAAATAAATAAATATAAATAATACAGAAAGAATGTTGCAAACGGGGAGTTTTTCACTGACAGGAAGAAAGACATTACACTGAGTGCTTAGAAATTTGTTTATATATCAACTTAATAATTTATTCTATGTCTCTGAATTACTGATATTTATAGTCATTCATTAAATACTCATTAAGTTTGATGTGAAATACTTTTACAATCACTATTGTACCTGTTCTTCATCTTACTTTCCTTGCCTTTATTATATATTTTTTTCTCTTTCTGGGGTGGGGGGGGGATTGGTAATGCCTGTGAAAAAGCCTCAAAGTCCAGCTTATCCCGATGTTAAAAACTTTTAGTGACCTAAATCCTTTCCTTTACTTTATTTTACTTTTTGACTGGTATAGTTCTACAATGCCAGCAGCTTGTTTTCTTGGAAGACCTGAGATGGAATTTATACGGCCAAACCAGAACACCAACAAGTTCCCCTGTTCTGATTGTGAAGAGTCTCTCCCTTTCTATACAAGAGAAGGCAGTGGAGAGGGTGTTTGTTGGCTGTGTTAGTAACAAATCTCTGAGCAAATGGATCCGGAAGACTTATCTGATGTAAACATATCACACTTAAGCAAAGTGAAAGGTAACTGGATGAATCCTAAATGGTGCCATCCGGATAGCTGGGAGGAATTCTGCTGGAAAAAATGCTGTATATTGACACTGTAAAAAACAATGTTTATAGTGTAAGCCTCAGTCTTAATTAAAATAGCTCAGTTCTTTTATTGTAGGATAAAAATAGCTGACATCAGAACTTAACTGTGCTACAATAAAATAAATAAGCTATTTTTAACCAAGACTAAGACTTCCAGAACAATATAATGCCACCATGTGGATGCTAAACTAAAGTCCTATGTGCCTAAGTTAGTGGTAGGCCACTTGAATATAGAAGATCTCACAGCACCTATTAAAAAGAGTATGGATGCCATCTTGATTTTCCCCCTGAAAATAGGCCATGGGACTTACAAAAGTAAATAAGTATGGTTAATGTATGATAGTGTATAAGAAATATTTATTGGAGATTGTTTGTTAGACTAGGTAAAAAAGATAAAGGGGGATATCATTTGCTTTCAGAAGTTGTATTCTTTAAGGAAAGCAGTGTGAGGACCTTTAACATTAGTTAGGAAAAAGTAAATTTTATTATATGGTTTGAGTCGGCAGTTAGCTTAGTACTAATCTATGAATCTATGAATCTATAAACAAATGGGATAATGGCTCTGCCTGGAAGAACATTGGCTGCAGACCTTAGAAGAGGTGATATGAGAATAAAAGCATCAAGAATGTGTATCTAAACAAACTCTATGACACATCAGGCACTTTGCCAGATGCTGTGGTCCTTTCAATACAGGCTAGAGATAGAGATATGATGGTTATAAATACTGGAAAAGATTGATATTGTAAGCGTGGTGTTAAAATGTATGGATTTAACATGTTTAAAGGTGAATATTTATACTAACAAAACATGACACCTAAATATTAGAACAGACTTTGGTTTTTGCAAGCAACATGATGGATCACTGAACTAGATCTGTGTTCTATTATTAGGATAGGGGGTTCTTTTCTGACCTCTGGTTATTACCTGTGTTAGGTATTTTTGTTCAGTGTATGTATGCTCTGGGTCTCAAAACTGCTCTTATATACTTTACGCACCTTTACCTTTGTGACCTGTGCCATAGCTGGAAATAATTTAGTGAAGGTTCAGGTAAACAGTTAACAAACACATAAACAGTAGACCTAAAAAAGGCAATGGATGTGATCTGTATAGATTTTAGCAAGTGGTAGGTCGTAATGGTATGAATAAAACATTGGCCTGAAAGTGAGCATCAGAGGGTAGGAATAAGTGGAATCCTCCAGAATTTGGAGAACATGCCAGAGGGTATCAAAAAGGTTAGTGCTCTATCTGGTCTTTTCTAGGTCTGAAGTAGGTTTACAGAAAATGCAGGCTAAAAAGCATGGATGTTTGCTGACAGCACAAAAATATGTAATAGGGTGGATACACAAGAAGGCATAGGAAGGATAAAACATGTTTGCTGTTATCTGATATTGACTGTAATGGTGACAGATTGCAGTGTTAGGACAACAGGGAGGGAGACATGAGATGTCATACATCATATAAGCCATAATGTAAATATTAATTCTGGCCTATACATGTAAATAGATTAAGTGGTGTATGGGTTTCATTTTTGCTTCTTATTTCTCAAGTGTATTTAATTTGATGCCGTATGCATGGTTTTCTCACTCTAGTGCTGACCTACATGATTAGAGGGGAAGTAAAAATGAAAGAGAAACGTAAGTTAGCATGTACCATACAAGCCTTTGCGCAGAAGTAACTCACATAGAAGTAATAGTTTGCCCAATTCATTTCTTCATCTTGTTTTCCCATTACATTTAATGCTGCATAAAATATTAGTTTTCTCTGCTGTTAAATGTAGCATTCCCTGGTTTTGTGCATACTTTGCACATGTACACAGAATTAATCATAATACAGCTACGTGAATAACATGACATTCATGTAGTCCTTAAGCTGGACATACAGGAATAATGCCCACAAAGGTATGGCTTGCAATCTATCAACATAAACTGCAAAATAAGAGTGTGCATATCTAGATTTAACACATGCGCATATATATTTTTTGCATTCCTGCTGTAATAGGAGCAGATTGTGTGGGCGCGAATGTGACCATGTCACCATACCAAATAAGTTGCCATTAAATACATTGAATGATGCCATAAAATTGCAATAAATGCATTCCCTCTGAACTATACCAAATACCCTGTGTACATTTTTTGATGAAAAAAATATAAGATGCTTCTCTTGAAATCATGAAGTATTTTGAAAAGAATAGTAACACCGAGTAGATAATAAACATCTGTGTACTCAGACATTCACTGAGAATATTATATGTCATTATGGATTTAGAATGCGTCACAGAGTTAGTAAATGCTGGGGTTCAAACCTAGATGCAGTCAACATAAAAAAACAAAAAAACTTTGAGACAGAATTATTACCACTCAGACATTTTATTTGAATGCATTAAACAATTAGTTCCCTCTGTATTCTGTTCCATTTTGTAATATTCTCTGAGTGTGTCATACCTATTTGATCTGGAGCACCAAACACAGGCTGAGTTTTAGATGTCAGAATGTTTGATTCTTCATCTGTACACACCAAATATGGCACTTACTCCAAACTGCAGTCAAACAAAAAGACAAGAAAAAAAAAAAGAAAATGTTTTTAACCACTCATTATAATGATGACTTAGAGGCTTATTTCCATGTTCAGATCTGATATCTCAGAGTGACATGATATTCTGTGTGATAGTTACTGCCTCGCTGTGCTTGGCTGGTGGAATAATTAAGAAATAAAAAGATGTTTCTTCTACATTAAATAAAAGCCTGTTAAAGTACAGATAATGGTGTTGTGAAAATGACATTAGACCACATTTTGCTATTTAGTTTTGTCAGGAAGTGTTATCTAACTTCATAGACAACAAAAAAGTACTATAAAAACTTGCTGCAAACAGGCTGAACAGCTCATTAATGGTACTCTACTGGGATTCAGCTGTGGAGGAATATGACCAAGTGTGCAAAGTGAACAATTAACCAGCATAATGTAGAATTTGTTCTGGACTTAGCAACATTATGAATATAAAAAGCACACATTTATTTCTACATTTCAGTATTTTCAGTTTTATTGAAATACCATTCATCATTTGCCATGTTACTGACTGAGAGAGGCGGGAAGTGAATGACCACTCTGTTAGCACAGCGGCCATAACATTTCAAGATTTGCAAAAAAGTGCAACACGTTGGGATAAATTAAAGACAGTGCAAAGCAAGCAATTTCACAAATAAACTATTCCCAGCAGTAAAACTGTCAAGTCAGTACAACAGTAACAGTTTGCAGTCTGTGCTGCAGCCTACATGGAGTGACTTCATGTCTTTGTACATGATTTCTGTAGCCAAATGTCCACGCACACAGCACATAGCCAATGCTTCTTAAGGTCTGTAAGCCAGACATTGCTTCAGTACTGCCTTCCACTTCCTTTGCTCATGCTGCCAAACTACAGAGTGTAGTCACATTCAATTTATCACTCAAGTAATGCAGGTTCAAGAGGTGACCAAGTGCGAAATTAATCCAGAGAGATGATGACGAAGGTTCTGCACCAGCAAACAAAGAGGACCAAAGTAATAGCCCTTAGGATAGTAATTTGCTCCATATACTGCAAAATACTGCTCTCAACAATGCAACTTTCAGTTATCGTATTATGTCATGTGCTTTTGGAATGCAGGGTCTCAAATGCTGATTGAAAACTACTTATTTGTTTGCTGTGGTTCAGCATAGACGGTTCCACTATGTGGCTGCTACATAACATATTAAGGAAGTTTGCAACCATGGATATCAAGTTTATGATCTGCTGATTGTATTTAAATCCAGTATAACCTTATGTCTGTATCTTTATTACCCATAAAATAACAACTGAGTTGTTTTCCTAACAGTAAAACAAAAACAGAACACTGCTGAAATAAAAGTCTCAGTAGCTCATTAGGTAACGCAGTCGTGTTTAGTGCAGAAGGCTGTAGGTTCTATTTCAACAACAGGTAGTTGGATTATTTCCCAGTACTGACATGGCAGTATAGCATAAGGGGGGTGCTGCACTCCTGAGTGTGCTGCCCTTCGGATGAGATGTTAAACTGAGGTTCCATTGCACTCAATTGGTGGTAGCTCAGTCGGATATAAAAGATCCTGCAATACTTATTGAAAAGAGTAGGGGATGTTTCTTGTTTGGTACCCTGTCCAAATTTCTCCTAGTTAGTATGAATACCATCTCAGGTGTCCCCCCCCAAAAAAAAAAAACTTTTCTATTGGAGAAAGTAAACTTGACCTCATTACCAGGTGTAGACCATCAGTTCTTTGTTTAGTCACAATTATATTTGTTACAATTAGCACAGTGAGAGGGCAGGGGGAGTTGAGTGCAGAAGGATGAGTGGGATTATTAGTCACACCTGGTGTAGGTCTACACAAGGCAGAATAGCTGGTTCTGAACTGTGGGTCGAGGGCCAAGAGTAGGTAAGGTTATCCAGGCTCTGGTTGTCAGTCATACGTCTCAACTGTCCAGAGTTTTGCCTCATATTTTTGGTTTGTTCCTCATAAAATGTTGTTTTTTAGACAAATCATTGGTAAATCATTGAGGATTGAAGTCAGAAAATAATGACAGACATGGTTTCAGACTTCAAACCCTTCAGAAAATCCTTGTTAATGCAAAATCTGTTATTCTGTCAACTTTCTAAGTTTGTAAGAGCAATATTTCATTTTTTTACTCTAGTTTGGGCCTTTGTACCCCCATTATTTATGGTTTGTCCAGATTTCTTCACCTAAGAGGTTGAGAGGTATGCTGTCAATCCAGATAATTTAAACCTATTTTCTTGAAGCCCTATATAAGGAGAGTCTGATAAGGATGTCTGGCAATCATTCTGCAAGGATATGTCAATCATTGTGACATGATAATAAGGAACTGAAGCTCTTTTGGTTGGGAAAGTTCATATTTAATAAGGGAGCGTGATTATTTTCATTGAGATGCCAATCACAATCATATAATACCTGACACTTTCGACTATGTTTGTAGATGGTATAAGTATTAATGGTTATCTTGAGAAATGGAAAAACTATCCTATAGACCTATTTCATTATTAAATATTGATTTTAAACTTTTTATGTCCAGCTTAGCTAAGAGACTAAAGAATATACTACCCAATTTAATAAATTATGACCAAACAGGCTTTATTTTACATAGGAAAGTACATTATGATATTATTAAATTATCTTTAATAGATATTGCAAACAAAACTAAGCAGCAATTAACTGTTATAAGTTTGGATATAGACAAGGCATTTGGCTCCATTAGTTGGTCATATTTACATAAAATTTTTGATGGGTATAATTTTTCCCCAGATTTTACTAACTTAATACTGAAAATATACAATGAATCACAAGCATATGTTAAAATTGGTTCATGCTTATCATCTCCATTAAGAACTCAGAGAAGGACTAGACAAGGATGCCCGATGTCCCCATTATTATTCGCCCTATCGGTTGAACCTTTTTGCTTCATATATTAGAAATTACACAAACATAAAAGGATTTCACTTAAATTAGGAATACTGTCCAAAAATCCAGCTATTTGTGGATGATATTTTATTAACTTCTAGTGATATAGACATTTCTATACAAGATATTATAAATGCTATGAATCAATTTGGGAAAATCACAGGGCTAAAATTTAACCAAAATAAAACCAAAACATTGTTAATCAATAAGAAAATAAATAGAAATCTACTAAAGTATAATACATTTAATTAGGAAAATGATATAATAGACTATTTAGGGATTAGTATAAAGAACACATGAAAAGAGACTAATAAATTAAATTATATCAATCTATTAGCTATAATCAGTGATTTAACTGAAAAATGGACCAAAATGTTTTTCACTATGGAAAATAGACTTACGTTAATAAAAATTATTATTTTGCCCCAAATTTTATGATTTTTACCCCCACCTAAAAATTCTTTAAATAAATAGACTCCTTATTACTTATATTTCTTTGTTTTCCACGAAAACCAAGGATTGCATAAAAATGGCATGTTAGAGCCTGGAATAGTAATGCGATTGGATTTCCTGACATAGAATTATACTCCAAATCTGTTATCAATATAATATTACATTGGATAACATCTCTATATACCTCTAGTTTGAAAAAACTGCATTAGATTCATATAATTGCCACTAGAAATGTGGAAACCCAATTTAATGAATCATTCAGAATCAGCAAAATATACTGGATACTTTGTGAGTATTGTCTATATAATAAATATTTAGCCACTTATATGGTATAAGTCAAATATTTTACTTTTACATAATAGATAACAATTATAGCTTAAAACAAACACCTTTTCTTCTTATATATCCCATAGCTTATACTCCAGATTATTTAGATTCCTTTAATATTAATAAAATGTTGAACCTTAAAGAGAATGACTTAAAATTCTGGCACTAATTTATAGATAAAAAGAACATCCAATCAATAAACTTTCTTCTAGCCAGATTTAATGTTAGCCAAGATAACTGGTTATGTCTTCAATCATTACAGCAATTTATTGAAAGTAAAGTGAGTGTATCAATAAATCTAGAAATGGATTCTATACCAAGGTTGTTGATTATTCATATGGTACAATTCAATGAACATTGAACATAAACTAAGCATATCACCTGTATACAAAACCTTACGAGATGAATTGCTTACATTTGACCCAGTTTTTTGGAATTACTCTATGAAGATTAATGGAGAACCTCTGTCAAATGAAAACAAGAAACAGTTACTAAAATCAATTAATAGCACCTCATCATCACTATATTGGAAATTATATCCCTGGAAATGTATTCATAGAAGCTTTTATACCCCACACAAAATTGAACTCATAACCAAATGTAAAGAAAGTAAATGTTGGAGATGTGGTGAAATTCTTGAAGCCAACTGAGTTCATATGTTCATCAAATGCAAAACTCTCACACATTATTGGAGTAATTTTAGACATTTCACAAAAGATTTATGGTCGGATAACCGTCACATCACTAGTTCATTGATATTATTTAATGTACCTACCCCGAGTGTGATTGCTAAACATCAGTTACCTGTTCTTTGGTCAATTTTAGCTAGTGCCAGAACGATTATTACATTGAATTGGAAAAATAAGCAAGATCTTATGTTTGCCAAATTTATTACATTAGCAAAATCTGTATGTAAAAACGAAATGCAAACCATTTGTTATAGAACATCTTATGTAACACATAAAAGAATAGCATGGCAAAAACTGCAAAATTTATTAGATAAATATTGATAAGTATTCATAGATAAAGCCAATGGATGACTGGATATAGTGTAAATAGTTGTTTATTCAGTATATATTGTATGTTTGAAATATTTTGCCTGTTCATGTTTAATCGAAAAACAAAATAAAAATATTTTGAAAAAAAAAAAAAAAGAAACAGAAAACTTAAATCAACTGAGATGTCAGTCATGACAAAATAATGTCTGAAACTTAAGGCCCTATTGGTTTAGAGGATGAAGGAGTAGTTAATCTGGACAGTGTGTGTGTTAATGTTAATGTGTAGAGGCTTATCATTGGTTGAATATCTGGAAAAAATATAAAAAGTTGTCAGTAGGTGCTAAGTCCTGAGAAAAGGTCGAAGATATGGAAGGGGAAAGGGGCAACTGTGTGACCTAGCTGTGCTTTCTCTCCTCTTACTGTGAATTCCTTATATCCATAGGATCAGAGATTTTTGTCTCTTGGTATGCCCAAGACATTTGTATAGGAACAAAAACTGTGTGAAATTATAAAAGTTAAGGTGGAAGGAACCTCAAAACAACAAACAGTGGTTTTGCAGTCAGATTGTAATTTGACAGTAAATAGTTCATGTCTAGTATAATATGTTTTGCTCCTTTACATAAATAATTATTGTATTTTGTTATTTGTTGACATTTAATTACCTGGAAGGTAACTGGGTAGGAGCCCATTTTCAGCAGAGGCCAGGAGAGAAAATCTGTAAAGTATTACAAAACATTTTAAGAACAATAGTTTTACAGTATTTAAAAACAGTACAAAAAATACAGTTCAAATATTTATACCTAATTATGCATATTTTCAAAACAATGGTTAATAGATGAGGCCATAGATGAGAGGAAGGTGGTTCACACAGCGTACCTTGACCTTGCCGAGGCTTTTGACACCATTCCCCACTTGGGAATTATAGAAAAACTCACCAGCCTGAACATAAATCCCTACATCATGAGATGGGTTGCCAACTGGCTTACAGACAGAACTCACATGGTAAGAATAGCGGGCTCCAGGTCCGACTCTAAAAGTGGTGTCCCACAAGGCTTGGTCCTGGGACCCCTACTGTCCGGCATATACTTCTTAGAAGTACAGGGAAACACAGGAGGATTATGGCTAACCATGTTCGCCGATGAGTGCAAACTGGGAGCCATAATCGACTCTCCGGCTGACATGGACATTCTCCAAAAGGGCCTTACTGAGACGGACACCTGGTGTTAAAGTCATGGTCTCAAGCTAAATGATAGAAAATGCATAGTCATCCCATTTGGGAAAAACAAAACACCCATGAATTACCACATAGGTGGCAGCCCCCTTAATACACAAGAGGTAATAGGAGATCTGGGGACCCAGGTAGATAGTAATCTTTCCTTTGACAATCATATTGTCAAAGTAGTTAGGAAATCCTTCTATGTAGCCCATCCAATTACTAAAGGGTTCACATCTAGAAATAAAGAGGTTATAGTGCCCCTCTACTCATCACTCATCAGACCCATCATAGAGTACAATGCCCCATTTGGGATGTACCTCACAAGACATTTCCAACAGCTGGAAAGACCACAAAAGTACCTCACCAAGAGGATTACTGGCCTCAAACATATGTCCTATGCAGGCCGACTGGAAAAACTCCGGCTGTACTCAGTGGCATATCGCTTACTCAAAGGTGATCTCTGCCTGACTTACAAAGCCATGTCCAACTTAGAATTGATGGATATGCTCCACCTAAAGAAATCCAAGTCACTGCGAACCACTTGCTCTAGTGAGCTAAACCTCATCACAACAGTAAATAGAACATGCTGGAGGGATAGATTCCTGTCACAGAGATTCCCCATGCTTTGGAACAAAATTCCTAACTACATTAGGCAGAGCCCCTCAGTAACACTCTTCAAGAGAAACCTTGACGAGTGGATGGATAACAGAAAATACACCCCTGGGATCACTTCATTGGCTTTTCTTGACAGAGGCTCAGTTAATTAATCAATGGGGTGGCGAAAGCTGAAACACTCTGGCTAGGCTTATAAATGCCCTCTAGCAGATAGCCTAGTACCTACCTATGAACCTGTGAACCTAAGAATAAATACAAATTATATGACAATGATTTAATAGAAATTTTAGTCAGCTTATAGAGAAATTAAAGGTAAGTTAGTATAATACAAACAGGAATTGTAATATGAAGTGAGAGAAGAGCAGACTTGTGGTATATTTAGACAGAAAGCCAAGGGAGAGAAACTGATAAAGTATGGAAGTGAGTGAAGAAGGGAAAGTAAGGAGATGTAAGGAATAATAGGTATATGTTCACACATTTAGGGATACAGTTTATCCTGGTGTAGAGGAAGAACAGAGCCAGCTTTCAGCTAAGAAGTCTTTTAGAATGGTTTTGAAGGATGGAAGGGAGGATATTGACCTGATGGACCGAGATAAGGAGTTCCAGGCCTTAACAACATGGTATGAGTATAGACACTGCCCAGCAGATTTGATAGGTTCATTATCTGTATATATGTGCATTATATTGTATACATTTGTAAAGTGAGAGCTCTTATTACAACAATAAAAACAGTTTAACTATGTTAGCACTATCAACAAAAGCATATCTCAAGTTCTAACAAACATGCTAAGCACTACTTAATCTTCTAAACAATATGGTCTTGAATTTCAAGCATTGCACCATTGAGACTGACTTCTCAGCAGATATAAAAATGCCCATTCCCCAGACAAACCACTGCTTCAACACTCTCCCCACCTACAGGGCTGTGAGTTTCAGGTAGTACATCACTATAATGGACTTCTCTGTGGCTATAATCATAATCCCTGATTATGAATCAATTTTTCCCAAACAACTGGGCTTTGACTCTGTATCACCATGTCACAGTGATTGACATCTGCTAATAAGATGATGACTTGCATTTTTGTGCATTAAACACACCTTTTAAGCATAGATTTTCTGTGACCTTCCCTCTTGAATGACTGATACTGGAGGAAAATGTCCATGTGCAGGCTTGATCTAATATTCTCTGTCCCTTTCTTATTCATTTATGTGTGTCATGTGATCCTGTTTATTCAGACATCCTGCAGGATTATTTTTAGATAAGCAAGGTTTCAATTAAATGACTACATGACCTATTACAACTGAATCACACTGAGTCACCAGGTAAACTGCTGTAGCTTAGTTTACCTGTATTGCTGTAAATATATGCAACATAATCAAAAATTAGCTCCTTTCCTTATATAAACCAATCCATACTGTAAAAGCACGTTTGCGTATGCGCGCGTGTGCATGTGTGTGTGTGTGTGTGTGTGTGTGTGTGTGTGTGTGTGTGTGTGTGTGTGTGTGTGTGTGTGTGTGTGTGTGTGTGTGTCTGTCTGTGCACATGCGTGTGTGTGTATACGCAAATGCAGTGAAGCTTGTAAGTTACTGTGGGTATGAGGGTATGTATGCTATTGTTTGTGTGTGCATTTGAACATTCTGGCCTGGGAAAGCATATATTTCATAGATGGTCTTTAAAAGACTGGATATGAGACTTTGACATTCAAAAAATGTCAACTGTACACCTTGACACCAGGCACTTGGGATAGCTTATTCTGTCTTAGATTGCCAGACTGCAGTTGTGATGCCGATAATGGACAAGAATGGCATTTCTAAACCATTCAGTTTAGATGTTGTAGATAAATGGATTTGCAAGTGGATGTTTCTAGCAAAAAAAATAAATAAATAAAAACACTTAGGAATAGACTTACTGATCTTACTGCTATTGAATGTTTATTTTGGCTACCATCAGTATTTTGCCATGTTTTCCTGACAGTTTTAGTGCATTTCATCAAAGCAAAATTCTCTTACAACTGAGCATTCTCAAAAGAAGTTTCAACATGTGAAAGAATTAAAGCTTCTACCCCTGCAACTGCCTACCTAATATAATCATCTTGAAGGCCAGTGCTCCTAGAGGGAAGGGAGCATTCCTCGTCTTTTGCAGCACTGTCACCCTGTCACACTGTCATGCACAGAAAAAAAAAAGTTTTATTTGACTTGGCAAAAATAGTAAGCAGTCCACATGCTCACTTTTCTAAAGTTGCTTTCATAAAAGCAAGATCTGGTGAATTTCACTTTTCCAAGCTGGATTAATGTATTTCATAACATTTCATAAAATAAAAGCTATGAATTTCAAATCTTCAGTAAACTATATTTGCACACTCCTAGTGGTCCACTACTGGGCCCCTGGGTGAACTGACCTTTTAAGCAATAGCTGAACATGCTATCTGTCTTTGTCCATAAGGAAAGTTAAGATTGCCATTTGCTGACATTGTGCAGTAAAAGAATAAAAAAATAGCACGACTGTTACAAATTTTGTCAGTGCGTTCAAACTTTTTAGTGTTTTCTATTTGAGTATAAAAAACAGTGGTGTCTGTTCATTGTATCTCATTACAATGACAGCTGTCATCCAGTTGGAAAAATCTCTGTGATTACGGTTTGGGATTTTGCATATTCAGCTGTTTTATTTTTGGCTGGTTATTCCAAATCTCATAAATGGTAATAGCAAATAGTTTCATATCAAATCTGCATTGTAAATACTTCTGTAAAGCCATCATGATCATAAACCCTACCATTTCCATCCAACATACGCTCAAAGATTGTTTTTATTTATTAAAAAAGTGATTTGTTTGTATTTTGCTGTGTCAGGCTGTTAACCATGTGGGAGTGCTAAGATTAATGTCTGTGTTTCATTGCTGACTGTAAGTTAATGACACAGTGGAAGTAATGAAGTAAACATTAGAATACAATAAACATCGTAGAGAAAATGCTAATCACAGCATTGATATGACTGCATTAAATTGCCATAATCGAACAAGCAAGCAGTGGATCAGAGAAATTTCAGGAAAGCATGGATTTTAAAGTCCTTGCATGAAATCAATTTTAGGATGCGTGATGATGTTTTTCTTTGCCTACCCACAGGAATACAGTGAGGCTGTATAACTCTCAACTGTCCTTGATTCTGCAGAACACATTTTGCCTGTTGCTTTTACAATTTTTGGTTTTCTGGTAAATCACTGATAATTACAGTTTGTCAATAAGACGTTTCAGTTTCATATTTCTTTCTGTATATATAATGCGTGTTTATGCAAAACCTGTTCTGTTAACTTTTTAAATGACTTGCCCCTGATTTTTGACCTTTATCCCTGTTTAGCTTTTTCCCTGATTTTTAAGCAAAGAATTTGAGAGCTATGCTAGGGCCAAGTAATAATTTGATAAGCATACTTATGAAGTCACTCATTTTCAGTGTTTTACATAAGTTATTACATTTTACCCTGTTAGTTTTGGTCAGAATATGTTAGCTGTAGTTTCTTCTGCAGACAGATGCTTTTTAAATAATGTTTAGAGAATGGGTGACCTGTAGATCGCACCTTGACTGGAGAATGAACGTTCTCCAGGAGGGTGTTAATCTACAGGTAATGCCTGCTGAAAAACAAGTCCACATCTTCAAGGCAGCATATTAAGCTACCGTGGAGCTTGGACTGAAAAAAAAAAACCTAATGGCCACCATTATTTTACACTCACTAAGCAGCACATTTGCTGTTTAGTGAGTATAACATAAAAAGATTAAAATAAAAAGCTATGTGTGTGTGGTTATGTCTATGTGTGAGAGTGTATGCGTGTATTAAAGTAAGAGAGAGAGATGATCGAAAATAAATGTAACAGAAAAAAGTGTGTGTGTATGTGTGTTTACATTGCTGTCTGCCTGTGTGAGTGAATGCATGCATGAAAGCAGAAGACACTGTGCATGCGTGTGTGTATGTGTGTGTGTGTGTGTGTGTGTGTGTGTGTGTGTGTGTGTGTGTGTGTGTGTGTGTGTGTGTGTGTGTGTGTAGAGAGAGAAAGTGAAGAGTGAGAGTGATTGGGCGATCCCTGGCAACAGCAGCATCACATAAGAGGTTTGCATCCCTCTCATACCTCTCAACTTCTTGGCAAAAGAAATCTGGACAGACCCATAAATAACACGGAAACAAAGGACCAAATATAGGGATAGAATTTAAATACTGCTCTTATAAACTTAGAAAGTTGCTAGAATAACAGTGTTTCCATTAGCATGTATTTTCTGAAGGATATGAAGTCTGAAACTCAAATATCTGTCATTACTTAATTAATATGATCCCCAGTGATTTCACAGAACACTACAAATTTTATGAGGAATGGACTAACCATATGAGCCAAAAATCTGGATATTCTGCAAAGATCTAGACACTTGAGAGGTATGCTATCGACTTTTAGTCAGACTGCGGTGGTGGTTCTGCGGTAGCGTTGTCGCCTCACAGTTAGACATTGCTCATTCGATTCTCAGTTAGAGCATCTTCTGTGTAGCGACATGCGTGAATGGGCGTTCCTTCGTTGAAGGTTGTGCATTAGGCCCAGCAAGCCAGTATGTAAAAATCTACTGCCAATCATTAGTGGACTGGAGTTCCGCTGTGGCGACCCCTAACCGGGAAAAGCTGAAAGAAACAAACAATAACTGGATAAGCCTAAAATAAGGGGGGGGGGGGGCAAAGGCTCAAAATAGGAGCATATTTTACTTGAATATTGGGATTTGTGTTAGCATGCATTTTCTGAAGCAGAGATGTGCCTGTGAGAGAGAGTGAGCGAGATGAACTACTGGCACCAGCAACACTAAAGAAGATGTTGTAACTCTGGACCTTTCAGCTGAAGAAATCTGGATAAAGCCTAAAATAAATGGGAACAGAGGCTCAAAAATAGAAGGGGATTTTAATTATTGCTCTTATAAAATTACACATTTGCTTAAATAAAGGATTTCTGTTAACATGAATTTTATGAAGAAAATAAAAGCCTGAAACTCAAATGAATGTCATTATTTAGTAACTTCAATCGCCAATGACTGCCAGCAAACCAAACATCTTAGGAGTAAGGGGCCAAACAATAAAGTAAATACCTGGATATTTTTTAAAGTGTTATATTTTGGATGTAAAATGCTTCCTACAACACCATTAACATATACTACAGCAAGATTGAAATATTAGGTAGAGGAACTATTTTACATAAAAAAATATATAGTAATAAAAAATAATAAGTAAGTAAAGGACAACAAAGTTACAGACAGTCCATTCTCTAAGAGCAATAATGCCCCCCAGGGTGTGTGTTTTTGTGGAAATAATGCCCTTCCAGGGGTGTAGAGGCCCTTCGACTGCGGTGTTGAGCCTCAAAACACCCCTGGGCAAGCATTATTTCCATAATAGCACACACCCTGTCGGGCATTATTCCTTGCTTAATGTAGTGCATATGCTGAAATATATTAGCTTCAGTAAATCTACTAACAGGGGCTTTTAAAGTAATATTTAAGTATTGCATAAGTGAAGACACATTACATGAAGTAAAGGAAACCAGACCATACACATCATGCCATCAGCTGATGCGTATCAAATAAGCATAAAGAAGAAACAGGTACTCCAAATAAGTTACCAGTGTAAGGCAAGTCATTAGATCAACAGGTGGTAAGGCTGTATTCAAGTTCATGAATGAATTTAAGCCACAGACTGTATTGTTAATACTGGCTAAGAACATTAACATAGCAGGTGTAAAAGTAAGGGTAATAACTAGCCACACACACACACAAAACAGTATTTTTTCATGCCCAGAAACATTTTTCTACATGTCTCTGAATCATAACACAGCATACAGGAAAAACAAAAGAAGCTTAAATGTAAGGAGCTGATGTAAATTGAGCATTAGTTTTAACAGTTATTGCAGCACAGGTCTTCTATTAGAACAGTACCTCGCAGGATGCACAGTAGCAAATCCTGGCCTAAGCACGCTTCCAGGCTGACAATTCCTGGAGAGTTGTTGAATCTGTTGAATATTCATTCCTGTCACGACATGAATATTGATGAATGTGTTCTGTTGATAGCACAGGAATGGTGTTTTATTTGAAATATAGCAACTGATGGTAGCAGGATAAGGGAATGAGACATCAAGAATGAGAAGCAAATCATGAATTAAAATGAAGAAATGTATACAGTAAGCACCTTAAACAGCACTGCTCAATTTACTTTCAACATGCTTTGTAGGTCATGCAGTTTGGCTAGCAACAATTAAGATACCCCAAAATAGCAACACTTAAGAAACCACTAAATCTGCATGCATTTCTAAATACATATTTGTATAGGAAGACAGGAGCAGGTTAGTCTTTGTGTATCCTCTTCCTTAATGTAATGTACTGTTGAAGGTGGTATATTGAAGTAGTCCCCAAAAGGGAGGTGCAGGGGGGTTGAACACTGCAAAAGCAAAGAGAAAAAGTAAAAATTATTTTATGGCTAACTTTGCATTTGATATCCTTAGTAAGATGGAACTGGCTTGTTCAATAAAGGCTGCTTTACGGGGTTGAACTTGGTATTGTGCATGAATATTAAACAGTTTACAGGAATACATGCATTATGTCAGATGCAAATTAGCATGTCTGTCAGTCACCGGGTGTTTCCACACCCATTTCCTCTGTCAGTCACTGGTGTCATGCTCACATCTGTGCAGAGCTAAATGCGAGGTACTCTTCTAATACAAAACCGCAGCACATAACGTCATTTCAGTCTGTTCATGTGCTTTTAAATTTTATGAAGCCTGTTACGCTCACTGGATATGGCCATTCTGTTTTCCCATTGCGGAGTGTCAAATTATCTTATAAGATATTTTCTTCCTTTTACAGACAAAAGAGGGTGATTGACTTCCTAAGCAGTACCTGCAGAACCAGTATAAATTGTCCCATTACAATGTTACCTGTGAGCATAGGTGCATGAAGGCTTGATTGATGTGAAGAAAGGCCATTGCCCTAGACATTTGTTCACTTCCTTAGTTTGTTGCCAGTGTGTTTGCAGTAGATACAACCACACCATATAGACTGCTACCTGTGTTTTTAGCAGAACAGCAGCTTGAGCCATGTTCCTGTGTTGGGGTTTATTTTGGTAAACCATTCTCCAAATAATTCTTTCTTAAGAGACTATTTAATTTTCTTTTCCTTCTTACACTGCTTCGTTACAGGAGCTCCCATTATAGCGACTCATCGATAAAGAAATTTTCACTAATATCCTGAGGA
The DNA here is from genome assembly GCF_019279795.1 of Protopterus annectens. NCBI lineage: Eukaryota > Metazoa > Chordata > Ceratodontiformes > Protopteridae > Protopterus > Protopterus annectens. The sequence goes on from NC_056748.1 coordinate 701,951,071, forward strand.
TCTGGTGTTCAGTGCTAACTTTGTGACATTGTCCTTGTTGAGCTTTATGGTTTTCCAGTGTCTATGTGAACTGAATATGCTAGTTTTCTTCCACCTCCCAAAACTTGCTTGATTGATTGGTTACAATAAATTCTACATGTCTGTTTACATTATTTGCCCTTTCCCTTCTGGCCTGCACATATTTTGGTCATAAAGGTTGATGACTCAGTCCACTTACCTGCCTATAAAAATAAATGAATTGTTTGTATTGGGACATTACTCAAAAGAAGCTTGCTAGTGTTCTATGCTTCTGAGATGTTCTCAAAGAACATTCATGTTGCTGTACAATAAAACCAGTGTTTAATAATGAAGTCTTTGCATCTAGTGTCTTTTGCCTTTTTCTTGCTGGTTTTCTTTATTATCTGCATTGGACTCATAGTCCAAGCTCTCTTTCCACTGTTTCCACTATTTTGCTATGGCTATAGATATGCCTTTTTGACAAGATTTTATCAAAGTGACATTGAACAATCAGTGCTAGTGATAGCACTTTTTGTGCAGTCCTGGCATAAATATGTAGATTTAGTTTTCTTTTTGAAAGGGACTTACTGTAAAAAGAAATTTTCACATAGCTATTATTTCATACCCTTAACTAGCCTTCAGATCCATTTTCCATATTTTTCTTGATCCAAAGGTTGTTGAGCTTTTTCTTTTAAGGACACATTAAGTAAGATCTTTCAGATTGTCCAAATACAGTACTTTTCCTTCCTGTTCTTGTCTATAGCGACCTGATCAGTATTCAGAAATAAGGTATTACCCACTCCTTGTTTCACGTCACTCGCAAATGCTTGTAGATGAAAGATGCATAGAAATCAAGGCAGGAGTAACTGCACACTGCAAAGCTGTGTTTCCATTTAGGGGCTATCATCATAGCAAATGGTTTCCCCAAGCATGAAATCCCAGCACTCCTCAGTGTAATGACATTCTCACATTGCTGTATAGTTTAGGGGTATGCATTTTGCATGTAGATTGCTTTAGTTAATGTATGGATAGCAATTCAGTTATTGATAGTTACATAAACTCATTTATATCTGAAAATTGTCACCTGTTTAACAAAATAATAAATAAAACGTAATTAATGCCAAATGCAGGGCTGTACCTCAGACATTGGAAAGAGGTGCCTAATGTGTAAATTCAGTAATAAAATGCTAACAGTAATTAAGTGGCCACATTTTCAAAAATAAATGGCTCATAAGATTAGTACTTCTCAACATTGTGTAATTAATTTAATTAATACTACAGTAACTATAAGTAAACATTATAAACAGAAATAGTGAACCCACATACATTTACTGTGATACATACAGCAAAGATGTATTCTCAAGTAATATAGAACAGACATGTCAGCAAGTAGTATAACAACTTATCGTCCTAGTCACTGCAGTGGGAGGTTAACATTAGATTTCACAACTATGTATGAAATGTAATTCAGAAGAGCTTACCACCCAAATAAAACCTAAAAAATAACAGCTCAAGGAACAATATTTACTTTTACTGGAAAGCAAGCTGAACTCTGAATGTATCAGCTGCTTATGGAAACATGTTTACATAACAATTTAAAACACATCTGGACGAAACTAAAAGTAATGGTGGGACAAAGGCACAAAAAATATGGACAGATTTTAAATATTGGTCTTATAAACTTAGAATGTTGCTAGAATAAAATGTGTTGTGTCAGCATGCATTTTCAGAAGGATGTAAGATCTGAAACTCAAATGTCATTGTTTAGTGACTTCAGTCCTCAATGATTTGTAAGAAAACCACAAATTTTATGAAGGGCCAAACATATGAGGCAAAAATCTGGACATTCTGTGAAAATCTGGTTAGCTGAGAGGTATGAAGTATTGTATGAGTAAATGAGTATATGAAATGCAACTTAGTATTCCTGCAATAAAACTGCAGTTACTTGTGCTAGACAGAAGATCACATTGTAAGAACAAAGAAAACAGTTATTTGCACAAAAACAATAAAACAAACAAAATAAGAATCTGACTTTTGTATTGACTGCTAACTAATTACCCTTTACAACAATGGAGAGGGGCCCTAGTATTATCATTACACTCCTCCCTGATATTACTTATTTTAATACTTAATCCTCAATTATCTCCTTTTTTATATAAACCAACCAAAACATTTTAATTAGTCTATCTCCTATAATGCCTGAAAATATTAAGAATAACCAATTTATATACACCATTATAGCACCTTCCACTATATAGTTACAATGAATCTATACATGGAAGTTGCTCTATTTCTGCCAATTCAACAACTCCCAGGATTCAATAAACTCAGTGTAGGCTTTGCGCAGAACCTACATGGAGTTTTCATGTTAACGCAATGGTGCAAGGCTCATGGCAGCACATAATGCGTATTAATGTGGGGTGGTGCTCCTAAGCTAGGTTTCATGGCTGGCAACAGTGTTGCCAGCCAGGAAACCACTTAAATGACTGTGGATATCAATTCTTTGTAAAACAAACAACTATAGTCCACGGATTTGGATGGAATGCCACAGTGACCTCCAGGGCTTCACAGATAGCTGTGAATTCTGTTAGTTCAACATATCTCCACAAAAGCTAACATAATGCAAGGGCATTTAACCAGAAATAGGGACATAATTGCCACAGATGTCACATAGACATGTGGTAGAATGAAACTCAAACATACCTGTCATTCCTTTTGAGCAAGATATGGGGACAAAGGCTGAAAGATAGGGACAGATATTTAATATTGCACTTCCAAACTTAGAAAGTTGATAGAAAAAATAGGTTGTATATTAGCATGAACTGCCTGAAGACCATGAAGTTTGAAACTCAAATGTCATTCATCAGTTTCTGACTTCACATGTCAATGATTTGCCAGAAATCAAAATGTAATGAGGAAAATATGACAGATATAAAACAAAATCTGGACATTCTGCACCAATCAAGACAGTTTAGAGGTATTCACACAAATGTATATAATATTTAGTCATATCATTGCAGAGATCATCCCAATTATATGGCAGAAAGTCACAAATTTGACAAGGAAAACATCTGGACATCCTGGCAATATCTGGACAGTTCAGAGGTATGAATGGGAAGTATATGGTCCAAACACAATACAGGACAGTCTACCTGCAGTGCAGAGTATTCTGCTATCCCATTCTAGCATTCTGTACTGAAGCTGTATTAATGATCTGTAACAGAACATGGACTGCCATGTAAAGTGTTCACTCAGGGCCAGTGTGTGTGTTGAATAGGGACACACAGATGACTTGTAGGAATAAACACAGGGACAGAGGACAGATGAAACTCCCTCATGTACAGCAGAGAAGGGCATGTCAATGAAAGATGGTTGTAGCAGCAACACCAGGCACATATCTATGTGGTACAGTACAGACTTTACATTAAAAATGCCTTGTCTGTGACTGTCACACAAGGTGACATAACAATGGGGAGGATGTCTGTCTGAGGTAAGCATCCTTACATGAGTAATGCAGAGGACATCTGTCAGGGATCTGACATACAGTTGGGGTAGGTGCATATTATGAAGCTGTGCAAACTAAATGAGTGCACTTTCAGCAGAGGTCTGCAGCAAGGTGACCACAGGTAAAGGACCATGGAAAACATTACAATAACCAACCACAATCATGGACAATATCAGAATAATACCACCACTAGTCCCATGCCTCTGACATAACATATGTGATATAGAGTGATAAGAGATGAGTCTGCACACACATACTTGAACAGCTATTATGATACATCTACACTTCATGAGGGTAACCACACACACTGTTCTGACACTATAACACCTGCTGGAGGTGTTAGGAGGGACACTGCTATACCTATATGTGACAGTATGGGCAATACAAGCTAGTTGCCTTGTGTGCATGGCATATGCATGGTACAATCCACATTGTCAAGGAAGAGGTACATGTCATTAATGTTGTCAAACACCTGTGTGTGTAGTGTGTGTGCATAAGCAGAACAGGTAGCACTTGATTGGTGTTCCACACCATCAGACAGTCATGTATAATCCACAGAAAGAGTACCTAGGTATGACCAATAAGCTATGTGACAGTGCACTGTGACAAAGGTGGTACGCTTCAGTTGCACATCACTGGAAGATGTGTAGGGAGGTATATGAAGAACCGTGCATTGTACACAGTTATTGGTGTGATGAAGGCTGGAGACCATGAAGTTATTATGGCCTCTGATGTGCATATCCTTCACATACCCAGTACCTCTGTCACATTCAATGGAGTAGTCAGCATTGTGACTATATACTGGTGGATGTACCACTTGCCCTCTACCCCAGGACACAGGTCACATACCTGTTGGTCTGATTATAGCATGTGTTGTCTGCATTATAGTTGGGCGGTGTGTCTGTTTCCTGATTCAACAAATCCCTTCATGTTTCTTGTCAATGCAGATGTTGTCAAGGCTGTGGTAGCAGTTTTTGGTATGTGTTGATACTGTCTGTATTGTACTGATGTCACAGGAGTCAATGATTGCCTACAAGCTATGGTCCTTCAGGCAGCTGTTTGGACACAGCATGTGTATGTCATCTGTGATGTCCATCAGTTAACCACCGGGTAGGAAAGGGCCTAGCAGACAGCCTTGATATACCATCCTGATCACTGGACCTGAGATATATGTCATGTCACACATTTCAACATAGTGAGATGCCACATGTGTCATACACTGGTCTACCCATTTGGTGATACAGCTGTTTTTCGCCACATATGACAGTGTTGATTGCATACCTCAGTGTGGATTTGTGTCAAATTCCATAAGATGATACTGTTGGTTTTTCTGAGTTATGAGAAAGAATTGGAATTGCCTAGGCATGGTAAGGCTTGCTGTGTCTAATAATGGTGGTTACCAAAAAAAAAACAATTACTAGAAAATGGAAATCAAACTCTAAACCAGTTATACTAGAAGTCATGAATATAGTAACAGAGGTAAAACAACTGGAATTGAGATCTTTAGGAAAGGGTAGGCGCAAACTACATAAGAAAAAAATGGGAATTGTGGGAACAATACATACAAGGGAGGAATGAGATTTAAAAGGCAGCAGGACTTAAATGAGCTATGTAATATTTTACCGAGAAAGATTGGGTAGATTATAAGTGATATATAATGTTTGCCACTTGGAGTGTGTCAGTATGGTTTGCGATGTAAAATGCTTGCAACTAGGATTTTGTAGGTGTGGTTTGTTGTCATTTGTGTAAATGTATGATTGCCTATGTAGTAAGTGATGGTTTAATAAAGGTGTTCCTTGTTTAAAAAAAACAGGACTTGAATAATTTATGTAATGTTGCTTAGGTTATATGATATACAGTAATATATGTGAAGTAAAATTTTTATGTTAATTATAGTGTGATTACTTTTATATGTATGTAAATTTGCTTGTGTCAAGAGTGATAATTCAGTAAAGTGTTTGAAAAAAAAATGATACTGTTTTCATCATGCATGCCCTCGATGCTCTCTTTCTGGACATCTATCAGGTGTAACGGACCTGATGTAGCATTAACAACTCACACAGGTGTGTTGCACACACCTGAAATATTACTAGTGTACATGTAAAAGAAGTCCATGATGACATGTTGGTCTACCTCACAGTCATAGAGAATCATGTATCAGGTGCTGTCCCCCCAACCCAGGTGAATGCATGTTGATGTATACACTCTTTTATGAGAAAATAGGATGTGCAGAGGGTATGTTGAACTGTGTATTCAACTATATCAGAAAGGTGTATATGCTGAGTCACACCATAGGTGATCTGTGATGTTGTCACAGCTCACTGATTCCATGTGATATGCCTGGATGAAAGTAAGACAGTGCATGCTGTCTATTCTGATCTGGCCTAAGGTTTTGATGCATTCATACATGTTGGTATCATTGAGAAAACCCCCAAGTTGGGAATTAAACCTTATGTCAGTTGATGGGTAACAAACTGGCTCACTGACAGAACACATCATGTGAACGTTGGTGAATCAACCTGCACCAGTAGAGCTGCCACCACTGGCAAACCCCAAGGATCTGTGCTTGGCTCTTCACTGTTTGAACTGTATTTCTTGACAGTTCAGGATAATGTATCTGGCCTTTGGCTTACCAAGTTTGCTGATTCTTGCATATTGTGTGCAATCATTGAATCCACCAATGGTGATTACATAGTACATGAGAAGCTAACACACACAACGGACTGGTGGCAAAGGCACACATACACATAAATGCAGAAATGTTTAGTACTAATCTAATCTATGAACTATGTGTGTTTGTAATGTTGTCCATCTGAAAAGTGGAATTCCATGTTAATCACAGCATTGACAATAGTCCTCCTATGCAGAAATGCAAGGATGCAAGCACTGAAGAACACATATAGATAGCACTCTGACCATTGACCACCAAGTGTCCACACTGCTATTGAAAGCCTGTGTTGTGCACATCAAAAGTCACACCATCATATTGAGATCTTAGGATTGTATAATAGCACTGTAGTCAGACCTCATTACAGTACTAATAGAGTATAATACTTCTTTTTATGTGTACCTCACTAGACACATGTAGCAGTTGGAGAGACCACAGGGCTTTCTCATCAAGACAGCAAAGGGCCTACAAACCATGCCATCATTTAAGTGGATAGATTAAAAGCCATGCCCCAGAAATCTGTATTGTATAGGATGAGGTGATGTCTGCCTGGTCTCCAGGCGAGTATCTGACCTTGCCCTGATGGGAGTACTGCATATCCAAAAATGTGATACAGCTGATGACATTGGCAGTGTCTATTGAGGAGAAGATAGTGCCCCACATTCTCATGTAAAATGCTCTCTGTAATGTCAAGCAACAGCACATACATGCACACACACACACACACACACACACACACACACACACACACACACACACACACACACACACACACACACACACACACACTGCAGTGAGAATAGAGCCCCTACCTATCTAATTACAAAGACTACAGAACTCAGTACTTTACACAAGCACCAGAGCTCAAGTCCAACTTGGAGTATGTCAGACAACACTTTATAGCTGATGACTTCAGCAGTGTCTGTTGAGGAGAAGATAACAATATCCCACATGCTGGTGTAGAATGCTCTCTGTCATAGACACACACACACACACACACACACACACACACACACACACACACACACACACACACACACACACACACACACACACACACACACACACACACACACACACACACACACACACACACACACTTGACTGCAGTGATAATAGAACTGCTACCTGTCTAATTCCACAAACTACAGAACCCAGTACTTTACTCAAGTGTCATGTCACATTGCCTGATATATAAAGGAGTGTAGGTGAACTTATAGTAGATGACATCAGCAGGTGATGGGGAAACAAGGGTTTGGGAGACCTGCATGAAATAGATATGTAGACATGTGCAAGTACCAAAATACTGGCAATCCATGTCATTGGAGAATTAACTGTAGGATACACACTTCTGCTCTGCTGTCTAGACACACACACACACACACACACACACACACACACACACACACACACACACACACACACACACACACACACACCAAGTCAACTACAGTGAGACCAGAACCCCCTACCTAAGTACACAGACTACAGAACCCAGTTCTTTATGCAAGCACCATGAAACAAGTCTAATTTATACAGTCGAGTGCAGGTGAACCTATACTGGATGACATCGGCAGGCCATGTAGGGGACAACAAGTTGGGAAGCCTGCATCGGCACATAGCTTCATAGGGTCATATGAGGCCACTAGCCTAAAATCACTAGGCCTCTCAACTGTATAGTTTTTCACAGAATGTCCAGATTTTGTACTCATATTTGTGGGTTGTCCCTCATAAAATTTGTGGTTTTCTGGCAAATCACTAAGGTTTGAAGGCATTAAATAATGGCACTCATTTGAGTTACACACTTCATATCATTCAGAAAATGCATGCTAATACAAAACCTGTCATTCTAACAACTTTCTGAGTTTATAAGAGCACTATTTAGAATCTGTCCCTATTTGTGGGCCGTTGTCCCCCATAATTTTAGGCTTTTTCCAGATTTTTTGCACTGAGATGTTGAGAGGTATGGTGTTTAGAAGCCTAGCTGTGTAAAAATACAGGCACCCTTATTGAGCATAGTTGGGTGGTTGTTATTAGCAGAACAAGTTTGTGAGCAGCATCAACTGGGCCTGTCCATGAGGGACATACGTGTCAGCTCAGAGGTGACTTTACAATCACCCAAGCAGTACTCAAGGTTGTGCTTGAACAGGGTCATTGAGGAGCACTGTTTCACACTCAGTGGGAGCCTACTACAGAGGAGTGTGAATTGTTGTGGGATATAGCTATCTCCCCAGCATGTTCTTTTATGTCACATGCAAGGTTGAGAACCCTGGGGCAAATTATTCTTGTCCCATTTGAATTACAGATGTCCATCATTTCCAGAAGGGCAGGGTCTGAGACTGATCTGCAGGACAGGCATATGTGACCTCTCAGCAGCCTGCATGATACCTAATACAGTGACAGGTACGTCAGTCTTTCCATGTATGTCATGTTTTGAGGCCTGGAATTCTCCCATGCACATCCTTGTGTTTTCTCCAGTTGCTGCAGGTGTCTGTTAAGGTACAGACAGATGTGAGCATTGTACTCAATTATTGGTGTGATAAGGATAGAGTACAGCAAAGGTATGACTATCCTGTACTTGGATGTGATGTCTGTATGTATGATGTGTGCAGTACAGATTTTGTGTATCACTACTATGGGCACATAATGATGATAGTGTAGATTGCTACCAACATATGTTCCCAAGTCTCACAACACTTTGAGCTTAGGGGTTGCTATGTATATCATAATTAGTAGGGGTACATTATTGACAAAGGGGACAACGTGTCTTTGTATGCTTTAAATTTCAGTCTGTGTGTTTGGTACAAATCATTAGTCTGTGCCAGCCCCTTCTGTAATATGTTACCATCACTGGGGGGACTGTATACAAGTGCATCCGGTTGACAGTCATCTGCCAACCCGGTAAGCTACAGGCCATATACTGTTGCCTGTACTTCAGGGAAGTAGTTTCTAAACAGTTGAGAGCCCAGGACAGATCCTTGTGTTATTCCACTGTTGAGTGGGCTACTGGTGGAGGTGCAGTCCCCAACTTTGAGAGTGTGTCTTCTGCCATTGAGCCAGTTGGATATTCATCTAGTACTGTATGGCCTAATTCCCAGATGGGAGATCTTCACTAAGACATGAAGGGAGATAGTGTCAAAGGCCTTGGATAACTCAACATAGGCCTTATGTTCTGTTATCCCTCATCCATGTCTTTGGCATCAGGATCCAAAAAGTCCACAAGGTTCAATAAGCAAGATCTATCCTTGACAAAACCAGAATGGGTAGGGTCAAGTGTGTTGAAGATGACCTATTTCCCTGTGGATATGGTCCCTGTTGATTCCTGCACTAACCTTGCAAATAAGGCTTTTTATGTGTATGGGTCAATAGATGTAGTTATGCATGTTACCAGATTGTTATGCATTGCATAGCACACAACAGTTGATATTACATGTTGTAGTGTGGTTTATATATGTGTGGACAAAGTACTAAGACCCCAGGGTTGCAGAGCTTAGGGGATGCAAACACATGAATGTTCTGTAAATATGTGACATACTGTCATATAGGGCCCTCAATGTTTAATGTTTCCACATGTAATTTTATGTCAGACACAGGAAATGGACAGTGAACAGCTATAATACAGCATAATACAAACATTTTCATAGTGTGGTGAGCAGCAGTTTGCACAGTGGTTAGCAAAGTGCATACGCGTGTGAGATGCACATGTTTGCGCGTAGGTAAGCTGTGCACAAGCATGAGCTGCATTGCTAAAGCCTGACAGTTACTATTGAGTCTATGAAATACACCTGCTGCTTAACTGACTCTCTGGCAGCACTTGTTAATGCATTGATACATTCCTTATTTGGGCCAGATGATACTGGGTTCGAATACAGGTATATCTAATACTTTAAAATACTTTTCATTACAGAGTGGTAATGCAATGATGTGCATTGATTATATGAGATATGTTGCTGTGAGTTGGCATAGCACAGTGGGGTTAAGTGGCATTGCGAGGACATAATCACAGCATTTTGCTGCTGCTCACCATTGCTGCCCATTGGTGCTTGATGCACACTTATTCACAAACATGGAGCCCATAAAGTCAAGGGATCCATTGCTTTTTCTGCTACTTATGTGTGTTGTGTGTGATTTTATTTTTTGACCAGATTAAAGGTGTTAAAATGGAGTTGATAGGAAAGTGGTGAAATGGGGGGCAAGCAGGGGAAAGAACAAAGTCTGACAGTATTGAGTCTCTGGAATACACCTGCTCCTTAACTGACTCTGTGGCAGCACTTATTAATGCAGCTGTTGCAGTGATGCATTCCTTTTTGGGGCCAGATGGTACTGGGTTTGAATATAGCTGTGTATAATACTTTTAACTACTTTTGCATTACTGTTACTGGGGGTTGCTGTGTGATTCACACCATCCCACACTAACGCATTAAAGAAAACAAATGGGGAAGACAGGACAGTGGTAAAATGGGGAGAAAGCAGGGGGAAGAACAAAAGGAAAGCAGGGCAGGATTCTGCCAGAGGTAGGTAGGAAAGAAACATAGCTACCCATTACTTTAACCGTGTAAAATTAACAAATTAACTGAATTTGGACTGTCACCTCCAGAAAGAGGGGTGACCACAACACAATCATGTTGTTTATCCAGTTGGACTAAATCAAGTTTGTCAAGAAGACGTGTGCGAAATGGAAAGCTATGCATGTGACAATTTTTTTTTTGTGGGACAGGTGCCTTTTTTTTTGAGAGAGGGAGGAATGCTGAAGAAGGGACAGAGGATGTCTGGGTCAGGTAAGTTGGGTAGGTGAGGAAGCAATTGCAGACGGACAGGACAAACTAAACAAGAGACAGTGATGGTGATGGACACAAAGGTTAGGGAACACTATGACTGGGGTGAGGGCGGGGCCATCCAGAACCCATGGTCATCAAGCTGGATGACAGTGAGAATCAAGTCCTTACCCAATGGAGTGTCATCACTGTCACCTCAATCTGCTGTTGGCTGGAATACTTGATGTCTCCTTCTCCTCCTCCTACTACAACATAAAATGAGGGAGAACAGCTTCTGCAGCTAGTGTAGGCATGGACCAATAGTGCAGTTCACAACTCTACACACCATCCCTGGTATCTCGGTTGTTTTTGTTGTTTGTCTTTCGGCTTTTTCCCGGTAAGGGGTCACCACAGCAGAACTCCGGTCCGCTAATGATTGGCAGTAGATTTTTTTACGAAATGCTGAGGTGCCAGCACGACACCCAACCTTCAATGAAGATACGCCCATTTCCGCACGCATGTCTTTCGAACGCTACCCAACCGTGGGGAGGACATGCAGACTCCACACAGAAGGTATATGGGTGATAAAATCACTATCTCTGCTACTGCTCCTGGAGGGTACCATAGGACTTGCCTCTGGGGCAGGACTACATGAGAGGGTAGATAGTGCAGGGGTAGTAGAGGTGATGCTGCCAGATTGGTTCACAGACATGCTGGGCAATGGTGCTGGAGCTGGTGGAGGGGGGGCATGCGGAAAATGTGGGGCAGGCCTACCCCGCTGTGCTGTGGAGCATTTACTGATGTGGTGCATATGGAAGACATAGCACATTTTGAAGACACATAATAAAATGCAGCGCAAAATATAAAAATAAAATAAAATAAAATAAAAAAGGGAGATAAGGGTTGGGATGAGAGAAAAAAAAGAGAAAAGATTAGTACCTTTGTGTGTGCTATACAATGCATTAACACAATTATCTGACTCTATTATCTTAACCTTTACTCTTAAGACCATCCCCTAACAGATAACTATTACGTTTAAGGCTACCAGCTCCTAACAGATGCACACTGTACTACAGACTGCAGCAAGTACTCCTTGACATGTGCATATATTCACATATGCATGTGCCACTTATACAGATTACAGTTTACAGCAGGGCATGTATGCCACTGGTATAGAGCTTTTATTTTAAACCGTTATGTTACACATAATTGAAGAATTAACAGCATTGTATAGTTGGGAAGTGTTGTCTTTGAACCCATAACCTCTAACTAAAGTGTAATATTGTACTCTTGGTTTGTGCAACAAAAGTATGCATGCATACTTGCTTTTGCAGTTGAGATATGCATGCATGCTCAGTTTGATACAACTATAAAAAATACTAAAGAAGCTATCTTTAACTTTTAATGCTACAGTAACAATACTCTTCTGCTGCATACATACCACATCTTCTTTCTTCCTTGCCAAACTAGCCCCATTGATTCTTATATTGGCTTCCCGGTCCATGGCAGCTGTGGAAAAAAACAGAACATAACAGAATACCATTATGAATACCAGTCTTGCCTATATTCAGCTTTTAAGTTTTACAAGTACTTTTTGTATATATATAGCTGCACTACACTTTGTAGATCTTACCTGGCACACCCAGTGGAAGTAAGGCAGCCTGCATTGCTGCTGTGTTTTCTTTCTCCCAACCACTAATCAGTCACACTTGCAATTCATTAAAAACAAACACAGGGGGAGTACCTGTACTATGTTTACATCTCCTACACAGATCCAACCTTTTGTAATTCATACCTCATTTGCATAGCATAGTTGTGGGATGTCTGCTTCCTAAATTCCTTGATCCAATCATCAAGGGTATCCATCTTCCTCCACTGTAGGTCATTATAGTGATGCCTACATTGGTCACTAGTGCACAGGATACCGATGGAACTGGTAACAGCTCAGGCCAAACTATCCCAAGCTTCTGACTTATACTGGCAGCCGGAATAGTTCCCCTGCAAATGCCTGGCACTGTGGTGTTTAACTAGGAGTCCAGTAAAAATCTTGGACTCCTAGACACCCCATCTCTGTGCCCTAAATCTGACATCTTCTCCAGAAACTTCTGCCTTGTCTACCATGGATCAAAAGCAATGGAGAGTGATGATTTTCCACCAGTTTCAGTTATCAGTTTTACTGGGAGTGCGCACACTGTTTGAAAATGTTGTGCTCAGCTTACCATTGCACAGACATGGCGCTCAGCTGTGCGCACCTCCAAGCACCATGTTTGCATGATGTTAAATGGATCGCAACAATAGCAAGCAAAACAAATTCAAGGTTATTGGATGTACAGGCAGTTGGATGTGTTTGTTAGACAAATGTGAAGGCCATGGCAGCCCAGATAGCAGAAATATACTTACAAGAATATAGTACACAGTATAACCACACTCCTACATTTGATAATATATGTGATAATACTTAGATAAATAAATACATAACTTGCCACAATACTAGTGCCTCAGCCCTCATACATATAATTAATATCAGCTACACTATGTCAGGTGTTACAAGTGAGAATGACTATAATGGGAAGTGGAGCAAGAGTAAAATTATATGGAATATGCTGTATTCAAACCCAGGACCATGTGTATGGCGGTACTACACTTACACCTGTTGCCACACGGAGGTTGAGAAAACACTTGTCTGTGTTGACGTTCATTGCTATAAACTGTAATGTCACCACAGTAAAACAAAGGCTGCACACCCTGTGCTAGAACCCAGGACCATCTGTACTCCAGCCCTCTACTTAATACCTGCTGCCACAAGACTACTTGCACGACATTCCCTATTTTAGTAATCATTCTTAAGATCTCGCTGTTGACCGCAGTGCAATTCTGCTTACCGGGTTTGCGTGATGCCCAGTAGTATTAATTGAATGCATCTGTTTTTTTTATTTTTGGCTGTCTGGGTCCTGTCTGCTTCCTGGGTTGGCCAGTTGTCCAGTTTACACACTGTTGTGCTTTGTGCAAACCAGATAAGCGCAGCCAAACCTGACATTCATTTTTCTCTTTCCCCTGTTTGCGCTATGTGGTGCATCACACAAAGACTGTCCAATAAAAAAAAAGAAAGAAAAGGGAGCGGTAATTGAAATCAAGAAAAGCAATCTATGAATCTATGACATACACAATAGAAAATGTTATTACACATGAGATATTTCTACTTTGGTCTGGATTTGAACTCTCACTCCAATGCACCTTCAGAACACAGGATGGGTACATTTTCCCTCTTTGCCACAAAAACAGCTTTGCAGCAAAGAATGTAAATCAATATGCACACAATTAACTGCAACAGCATCTACAGTGATATCAAACCATATAAGTGTTATTTGTACATGTATTAGTTTTGGATGTAGAACACCTAGTGATCATGCAACCTGTTATGATTATTGCTTGCAAATATACAGCTCTGGCTTGCATTTATGTGTTTGTTGGCCATTCTTCATTTATCTGAGCAGTCCTTGGAGACACATAGTGTGTAAGCTACTCTATATTGTTGTCCTTAAGATGTGTGAGGATATTAAGTGGGAATGATATCATATGCAGTTGCAAACAAATGAAGGGCAGGTTGGATGTTAAGGAACACAACCTGACTTGTCTACTGCTTACTTACATTTCCAACTTTACATCTAACACTTTGTAGATTTAACCTGGCACACAAAGTGGAAGTAAGGCAGCCAGCAGTGCTGCTGTGTTTTCTTTTGCCCAGCCACTAATCAGTCACACTTGCAATTCATTAAAAACAAACACAGAGGGAGTGCCTGTACTATGTTTACATCTCCTACACAGATCCAAACTTTTGTAATTCAGCAATTCTAATGAGTTCATACCTCATTTGCATCTTCACCGTGCTAACAGCCCTGAATCTACACCATATAAAAGGCAAGCATGTAGCCAGGCAAACTGATGGTGGGGGCTCTTGTTTATGTTGGAAAGACTGCACATAACCCTATTTCTTCAGGATATATCTGTACAGAAAAGTACTGAACTTCAGAAGATATGCTTCCATTTGGTCAGCTACATTCTGCATATGCTGGAACGTATTTAAGAAATATCTGAAGTATAAGCTTTTACACATGTATCTGTATGCATTAGTTAGAAGTATACTAATGGCATGGGCATGTTTGCAGAGCCATTTCAGAGCTATACATGACTGCCAATGCATGAAAATGGAATGTTGTGTGATAAATATGAGCAAATATTGCAGGGACAGTTCCTTTGATAAAACTTTTAGCATTTTATTTGTGTCATTTTTCTGTTCTTTTATGGGGGGCCTTAGTTTGTTACTTTTATGGCACAAACAGAGATAGACTGTTCTTTTGTAGGGGGGAGCAAAGGTGAGTCACTGTTATGTCACAAACAAGGATATGTTGTGCTGTTAATGTGATACAAGGCTATGCCACTCATTCCTATTATTACACAAAACACTCCAGGTTCATGACTTACCTTGTAAATGTAGCAGTTGACATGGTTCTGTCTGTGTAGACTCCTTTCCGTGGCTGTATTCCAAAAGTTTTGGAATACACAGGACAAATCAGCATGGAGTCTACATGGATGCTTTATATCTTATTGAATAGCTCCACTATAATAGATTGGCTGATTATCATGCGGTTCAGTTCCTTATGCTGTAATTAGCATACCTTGGTGTTTACCTGGATTGCGCACCTCTACACTGCACTTACTGAATCAAAAACCTTGGACATACAGTGAAAATTGACCATGTAGGCTTTATTGAATCCTGGGGAATATTTTTTTTACTCACTGTATTCATACTTTACAATAATGTTTCTGCACATCAGTACTGGTAATTAAGTCTGTTCATTTATTTATTTGAGGAAGTTGATATTTAAATATCATTTAAACCCACTGAGTATTAGCTACGACACAAGTACACATTTCCCCTTCCTTCATTGCACCACCTATAACTTTCTTAGTTCACAGCTAGATTACATAATTTACAAAAGGCACACAGTAGATTATACTGGTCCTTCTTAAAATTACAAATCTCAAGAAATGTCTACCCTAAAACTGACTCTGCAATGCAAACATGTAACAGTCTAATCCTCAACAATACCTGCTTCCAAGTACAGCTTCTAACCCTGTAAATGATCACTGATACTCATGGGGGGCTATCCCTGTATATAAACTCTAAGTCACACAACATTTGGGGAAGTTGAGAAAACATATTATAAAAATTGATGATTTCAATGAGTTATGCCAGTGGTGAATTGTGCCAAAAGATGTATCTCCCCCTCATGTCCTTTCTATCTAGCTTCTGTCACATTTTTGCAGTGACCAGCCAGTCTGTAAATTAGCAGAATGGTAAATGCTACTCATTAAACATAGGTTTCATTACCTCATTACCTTTAAACCTTCAGCCTGTCAGCAGATGGCACTTCTTCAGGCAGGGGTCATTGTTTTGAAACAACTGGGAAATGCAACTAAAATATTGTTCTTTCATCTTTTATAGCCTTATTGTGTTTCTGGTTTAATTCCAGGCATCGTTCTTCAGCAGCTATCTCCTTGGGTTAACAAAAATATAATTATACTTCTCAGAGACTGTAATCTTAATTTTATGGCCTTTTCAGCAACAGGTACATGCCAGCATAATACAACATTATATCCTCCTGCTAGTGTGTCCTTCTTTTAGCCCTGACTTAGTAAAAGGTGACACCTCTTTGGGAGGAATTATGAATGCTAACTCTCCCGGTCATGCTAACTGTGCTGTATGACGTACAGCTCTATAAGTGATCACTCCCTTCTTTTATCAGTATGTATGTAAAAAATCTAACCAATTACTTCATCAGGCAGAATGTTTAAGAGTGCATTTGGTCCAATACTATATTACACTAATCAGTTAGCAGCTTTTAGACTTTGTAAATGCATAGATAATGCTTCTTTAAGTGAATAAAAGACTTTCTCCACTAGAAGTAGAAGGAGAAAGAGTTCAAAACTGGCCCTGGTTAACTGCCAGCAATAAACTGCTACTAGTTAAATGGGATATAGTTTGGAACACCTTGAGTTAAAGTGTTTTCCCAAAGGAGCAACCAGAATGCACTGTCTGTCAGATACAGTACTTATTACCAACTAATCCAAAATCCTAGTAAGCTGAAATCAAACCATTCTAAGGTTAACCAGAACACCCCACTAGTACGTGGTACAATTCTGTCAGCTGACTGTCTTCTAAACTACTTGTTTCCTCAGCAAATTGCTTGACAATCTCCTTCACCTCAGACAAATTATCATCCATTTAAAACTGGCTTCTTAAAAGTAAATAATCTTCAGCCTGCTACTATTGTTACCTGATTAGGCTCTTTTTTCTTACATGAATTACACAAACCAGTCCTTACAAATAAGAGTTGCTGTGTCCAATGTTTCAATGACATCTGGTCCTTACCCATACTGTGCACACCATCAAAACATGAGAACCTAACCAGCAGAAAAACAACCTCTCTGAAGCCCTGTCATATTATTTATAAGAATCATTGAAAAACAGACACACACAAAGACACACATATACACAAAGGCACACACAGGTACACACCAAGTGAAAAAGAAACATTCCAGCTAGCTAGCATTTCCGAGGCTTCACTTCCCCATACCGCTGCTACATATGTATAATAACGCCTTAATCACACAGCTATGGTGAGATCTACACTTTTGCAGTGTCATGGTCTTTAAGTTATCGCAGCAACTATTACCATGCAATTGATCTTAAAGTGTGTTCCATACAGTGGAACTATGTAGCTACCCCCACCCCCCTTATCTCAAGCAGCCAACTCCTCTGTTCCTGGAGACTACAGACCTCTCTACAAACTTCTGCTTCCAGCCAAGACTCATCTACTTTACTCGTCAACCCACCAACCCACTGTTTTATACTCATACACTTCTTCTTCTTCTTCCGGCTTTTCCCGGTTAGGGGTCGTCACAGTGGATCATCTGTCCGCTCATGATTGGCAGTGGAGTTTTACAGTGTCGAGTTGCCAGCCCAACCTTCCACAGAAGGTACACAGATGCACGCACTCACACCTAGGGCCAGTTTAGAGTGCCCAATCCACCAACAGCATGTCTTTGGGATGTGGGAGGAAACCGGAGCACCTGGAGGAAACCCACGCGGCCACAGGGAGGACATGCAGACTCCGCACAGAAGGCACCCCAGCCGAGGATCGAACCAGAGAACCTCTTGCTGTGAGGCGACATGGTTCTGTGGTTTAATCGGCTTATCTGCTTATTAAATGACTAAAACAGATAATATAAAATATACTTTGGTAGAAAGCATTTTTTGCTCTCTAGATGCAGAATTGTCTTTTAGAAATGTAAACCGATTTTCACTCAAAATGTTAAATGTTTCCTAAAGCTTGTATGTTGTTTTCTTAAATGAGACATATACTCGTACTGCAGGGAATTAACAATAGCTTAAGACCACAACAGACAGTTCATAGTTCATAGTTTAGTACTAAGCTAACCGCCCTTGCGAGACATTTTAAGCCTAGCCAATTATCCCTTGTGAGACTCAAACCCTGCACCTTGTGTTTGTAAGACAAACACCTTAGCCATTAAGCCACCCTCCCAACCCTAAAGAGCTTAACATCATTGTGTATTTCAGTCCAAATTACTGCTTTCAATTTCTTTCTATGTGACCATCTTTGGAGAATTAGACAAAGCATAATTGTCTGTATCTGAAAAGTAATAACTGTTAATTTATAATGAAGGTCTAGAAAATATTTGCCATCTGAGATATTAGACAAAATACTTAAAGAAGGTAAAGCTATACAGGATCATAACTGTCATTTGACAATAGTGTGGGGTCCAGAATTTTAAACTTTTATTCTTAGGACCATTAATTCATGCATTTTGGAAGTATTATTGTAAAGTTTCATCCTGAACAGTGACTTTATTGTGAGTTTGTGAAAACATATTTTGAGATGAAATGCCAACGTTCATGAGGTATGCAACAAGAACTTATGAAATAAAAGTTTAAGGGCACATTGATGAGAAAATGAAAAGTAAAAATGTGTGTGTGTGTGTGTGTGTGTGTGTGTGTGTGTGTGTGTGTGTGTGTGTGTGTGTGTGTGTGTGTGCGTGTGTGTTTGTGTGTGTGTGAGAGAGAGAGAGATGGGGGAGGATCTATAGGGAAATTCTCGTTCTTAGTCTGGCAGATGTAGCAGAAGATTAAGATTCTGAGTTGTTCATCAGCTGCTTTTTGTAGTAAAAGGTACAGGGTTTGATTCCTTCCACCATTTGCCTACTGTTGGAGTCACTTAACCAGGCATTGTTTCTTGGTTGCCTTTGAAAAGATAAACTTGCATCCAGTGGGCTTACCGAATTAACAAATGACTAAAATATGTAAAAATACCAAGATGCTTAGGGGTAATAATGGCAGACAATTTTCTTGTAATGGTGAGGAAGAACTGAATGTTATATTTAGTGTAGGTTGAACACTGACAAACTACTTATTTCATGAAGCTGGATAGTGGGTTGGCTCCCCATTGTCTGTTGTGCTCACTGGAATGAAGATAAAGGTGGGATGCATTCACTTTGATGATTTTTTTACGTATGATTAACAGATTTTTACTTTATGCTGAAAGAAGGTTTGGCAACAGGAGGTTCTAATGAATGTGACATATTGCAGTATCTTAGTGCGAACTGTGTAGGACTATGCAGTTATGCACCTTTAGTGTCATGTAATGCAGTGGGTGGGAGATATATAGTAGGTGAACAGGGTTTATTATTATTATTATTATTATTGTTACTCCTTCTCCTTTAACAAGTTAGCTGTCATTAAAGTTTTCTGGAAGGGATTTTTTTATGTTTTCAGGTGTGGGGGTACCTGCTAAATTGTGCAGCCACCTATGTTCCTGCATGCATTAGATAGCATTAGCATATTGCACATCCTTAAAGTCACTTTTAATGTAGTTTTGGGTAGGGGGTGCGATGTAGGTAGTGGGTGGTTTAGAAGTACAATTTTGTTTGGTACAGTAAGTTGCAGAACTTCTGATGTCTGAGCATAAAAATTATCTAGTAATTACTTTTGAGAAATTAACTAAAAGTTCAGTTCATATTTCACAATGTCATCCTACAGGTTTCTTTGCAATGTCACTTTGCGATCAAGCTACGTATAACAGCTTATGGCTTCCAGCAGGTTCTCTTTAGCTAATGAATGCTCTTCATGGATTGACAGCAGCATTCAGGGTGTGCCTATCACAATAGCTCTTCATCAGTCACTTTTTAAAAGTATTGCATGGATAACATGGAAACCCCCTTGCAGTACTACATGTATGCTGTGTGCTTATCTAAACTCACGATTATTTCAGTGGCTGCTCATGCCATAGGACTACAGCCCCCCCAGCTGTGAAGAGAAAGAAAAAGAAATAAGATTTTAAAAAATAAAATATTTAGTGTATATACTATTGTATACTCACTGCCTGCTTAGCTGTGAATCTGGTTGTGAGTCCAACTGATGCGCTGTTAAAGTCCAGGAACTCTTTCGAGTTCCGGGTTTAAAAAAAAATATTTTATGTAAGTCCAGACTGCTGTAAAAACAGTCCGGATTAAGAAGAGAAGGCATCAGTGTGATGCCCAGAAGTCTATGGTGTTTGCCTTAGAAACACAAGGTGCAGGGTTTGAGTCTCACAAGGGATACAATTAAAATTAAAATTAAAATTATATGTTTTCATTAGCCTGGTTTATGTGTCACCTCAGACTCCTCCAAATTCTAGGCTAGGCTTAAAATGGCTCATAAGGGTAGTTAGCTTAGCACGAACCTATGAACCTATGCGGTTTGTAACCACAGTAAAGTGGAAGGGGATTGGACTGCCACATCTGCAGTCACATACGTGACGTAGATGGCTGGATGGCTACTGTTTGGTTCTCGTGCTCTTCCCGCACTCTGTGTGCTGGGAAAAAGAGAGCGAGAAACAGTCAACAGCAGACAATACTACTTTGGTAAATGTGGATGGAGTTAGTTCAAATCAATTGTGGACAGTGACTGAGGATATATAGAGAGCAGAGCAGTGCACCTTGACCTGGCTAGTAGAGTGATTCAGAAAATGCAAAACAGAAAGAGGCGAGTGCTTCATTCATCTGTAATCTGTAAGCCATCTTTAAATTTTCTAGGATTGTTTTTGTACAGGTTTTGGAGAGTCACAATGATTATTAGATTTGAGGAAGGTAATCAATATGGTTTGTTACCTGATGAATGGTGATTGGAAATTTACTATTGCTGGGTGCTGTAGAAGACAGAGAGATTTCTATCGGTACAAGAAGAGGTAGGTTGCTTTGTTGATATAATATTTAAGGGGAGGCAGGAGTAAATCAAAGCAATTACAAGTGCCAAAGGTCAGACAATAAAGAAGCAGACTTTATTGAGCTTATTTCTTTTCTGAGTTCTTAGGAATAAGTTTGTATTTATCTATTTATTTACATTTTTTTAATTTATTTATGTATTTATGCACATATTTTATGGGTAATGGTTAAAGTTAAAAACATAATTTGATAAGTGGGACAGCATTTTGAGTTGTTTAAATTGTATTATCAACAACAAATCTGAGTGCCAGAAGATGAAATCATTAAATAATTAAAATTATACATGTAGCAGAATAATACATTTGAGCTGTGATTAATAATGAGGGAAAGCAGTAGGGTGCCAAGAAATGACGTGTGGAGAATTCCAGCTGAAAAATGGGTGTGTGAGTGGGTGAATAAAAGATGATTTATAAAGTACTCAAATGGTTAGAGCATTTAAGTAGCCTTTGAGTCATAGTAGTGTACTGTTGCTGAAACAAAAAATAGAAGAATTTGGAGGAGTTTGAGGTGACACACAAACCAGGCTAATGAAAACATATCATTTTAATTTTCCATCATTCATTTTATTAAGGGTACTATGTCTGTGAGTGAGAAGGTCAGTGGTGGTGCAGTGGCCTTTGAAGAAATCATATTTGTTATGGCAAGGTTGGCTGTTAAACTAGAAACATTCAATGCAGTTGGACATGCTTGTCCCTAGAATATTGGAGAGAGATCAAACATTTGAAATTGCGTAGTATTAATCAGGGGAGATAGGACTGGGGATGTTTGGTAATGGAATGATACTGGCCTGGATGATTTTCAGATATGAATGAAGATCTTTTTTAAAAATGTTCATGTTGGTACGGCTGTGTTGTAAGCATGGATAAACCTCATTTACTGACCATCATATACTTGTCAAACATTTTGGGGAGTATTTTAATAATGGCAGAAATTTGTATTGGCTAGCTTAAAAGTAGAATGCTACAGGAGCAGAAAATGTTCACACTGATGGGTAGAGTCACGCTAGGAGATAGATATGGTCCAAAACTGCTGGAAATGTGTTGGAGACTTATTCAATTTTTAAGAAAGCTTTGTGTTGAGGTTGAATCTGCCTTATTTTTCAGTTCATTCTATGGTAATTTGGGGTTAGCTTAAGACATGTCAATTAATTTTTTATGCAGATTTTTTTTCTTTTATTAAAAACTTTCTTACAAGAATTTCCTAATGAACAGCATTGTTCACAAAGTTCCTGGTTGTTGCAGTGTTTGTAACCATGCTGTACTATGTCTGTTAAAATCAGATTTTTAGATAGTGAGCTGAGATTCAGTACACTTTTTTATACAGAGCAGTATTTGTCTAGGAAAAAATATATGTTGAGAAATTACTAAAGAGCAGTACTGGGTCTCATTCAGTAATAAGAGTGGACCAAATAATTTGTCCATGAGCATTTGGAAGAATGGGGAACATGTTTTTACAGTGAAAGTACTATTTGGGATTATTTTGTCATGTTGAAATTTGTTGTTAATGAGCAGGTGATGGTAGTAGTATTTTTCCGTGACTATAAATATTTTGTTTGCCTAGAGCAAGATGAGAGGAGGCCCCATTAGGAGCTTTGTCATTATAATTATTGACTTTTGTACTTCATAAAATATATGTCAATTCACATTCTCTGATTTCCTCAACTTCTGAAATTAATCGCAGTAATATATTTTTAAGTGCTCCTGATTGGCCCTGATTATTTCTGAATGTGTCCATGATTCTACAGGTAGGAGGTTGACAGCCATGAGCCAAGGTGTTTATGTTTTTGTTTGTGTATCTCTCACACCTGGAACTGCTTCATTTTCAATTCCTGTGCCACGCTTCATTTCTCATTATTTTTATCCCTTACTTGTCTGGAAAGACAGCGACACAAACTTTGACACTAGCCTTAATCTGTACTCCCCAGGCCCCATGTTATAATCACCAAACACCCCCAGTGTTTAAAACCAATAGGGAACTAAAACGGACTCCTCCCACTGAATGGGCCAGCACTGCCCTTACTCTCAGTTGGAAGTTCTATACCTGTGGAGGGTAAGTGAGTCCTGCAACTGAATAAAGTTACGTTTTTCTTTCCTCCTCACTTTCTTTTACCCCTGCTATGTTTTCCATCCCATACAGCTCATAGATAATAGAAGAAAAGAAAATGGTAGGAATCCCACGCCGGAAACAAAATAGGGAAATATCTGAACTGTGGAACTAATCCCCGGCCCAAGTGTCGTGAGAACGAACTCACGGAAAAACATCCTAAATGTCTTAATCAAGGAGAAAACAAAACAAGAAGCAAGAACTTAGTAAAACCATAATAAAATCACTGGCCACAACTAAAGACTCCAGCAGTGCCTTCTCCACACTAGTGAGTGTATTGGGGTTGTATTTTTTCAGCGGATTTAACACAAGTGTTAGCACAAGAGGCACAGTCACACAATTGTCAAACAGTACATCTGAGGGGTAAGGAATAATCAAAGCCCCTTCCTTCAAGGGCACCTTGGATCATTTTCTGTTCCTGAACTGGTTCAATACCTTTTTTTTAGAAAATGATATTATAGTATAGTATATTATAGTATATTATAGTATATCATAGTATATTATAGTATATTATAGTATATCATAGTGTATTATAGTATAGTATAATATCGTATGTTATAGTATATCAGAGTATATTATAGTATGGTATATTATAGTATATCACAGTATATTATAGTATAGTATATTACTCACTAGTCCTGTTTGCACTGATTACTTATGTTGGACTTTTTTTTGAGGATTAAAGGATTACTAGAATGTTTTCCTCAAGCACCTGAATTTTTTTTCAGATGTCAGATTAATGATATGTATGTTACTCTAAACTTGTACATATTTTCTATTTAATATATTCATGTTCTGGGTGAGAGGATACAAAGTAATTTATATCGTGTTTTGTTTAGGTAAATGACTGCAGTTAATAGCATGTATTTTTATCTATTTAATTTCACTCCTGGCCTGAGTCTGAAATTAAACACTTTGTTTAGTACTGTGTTTTATTTTCTATTTAATCTGTTCATGTTCTGGATGAGATGATACAATTAAACAGTCAGTGCTATATGCCTATTAAAAATTAAAACAATGTAAAGTATCCTTGATTTTCTTGCCATTTTCCTGGTTTAGTAGCTGTAGAGTGAAGTGTGAGTCAGATGTATGAGACTGAAGAAACTGTCTGGTGCTCACATTTTGGTTATCTGCATATTACCTTAAAAAATCAATGATGTACCCTTATTCATAGGTGGAATGCAGGTACTGTCAGTTGCAGGAACTCGTCTACCATTATGGCAGATTCAGACTTTTTTCTTTTTTTTGGTTAGAACCTGCATTGTCAGTCAGTAGTACTGTGCAAGAGTCACCTTCCCAGAAAGAGTGTGCATTAGCAGTCACAATATAGTGATGACAAAATCAGTGACTAAATTAATATTTTATGTTTACAGTGTTTATATTTAGTGGTTATTATTCTTGGCCTCCCCTATCCCTTGACATTCCATTGAATTGTGCCAGCTATAATAGCTGACTTAATACCGTCCTGCATAAAGGAGGAAATAATAGCAGGTTAGTATATAAAATAAATGGAGATTTTAATTTTTATAGAAAAAGGGGAATGAGTTTAAAATGAATTGATGTTGAATCAAATGTAAAGTTGAATATTTATAATGTTTATAATTTATAATGCACTTTTTCACAGATGGGCTGGATCTTTTAAATAAACAAAAGATGGCATAAAACAAGAGGAGTCATTGTGTTGCTTCAAGGTGAAATGACTTTATGTATAATAGACTAGTACTGCAAGAGTCAAAAGTATGTACTGACAGTGAAAAGGGGGATACAAAAAAAATGTATTAATTTAGAAGTTTCTTCAGTTGCAGTTTGAACTGAAAGTGTATGTGTGTGTGTGTGTGTGTGTGTGTGTGTGTGTAGATTTTCACACCATATTTTTGGTCGGTTTTTCATAAAATTGTGGTTTTCTAGCAAAGTAGTGGCAAATCATTAAAGATTGAAGTTAGAAAATAATGACAGACATTTGAGTTTCAGATTTCATACCCTTCAGAAAATTCATACTAATGCAAGACCTACTATTCTATTAACTTTCTAAGTTTGTAAGAGCAATATTTAAAAATTGTCCTTATTTCTGGGCCTTTGTCACACTTTTATTTATGGCTTTGTCCACATTTCTTGCTCGAAGGTTGAGAGTATGACAAATGTGTCAAGGCCATCACCGTCAGCCAGAGACATTTCAAATTGTGACATACTTGTACTCCATTTCTCCATGTGGTGACTCTGGATGTGTCCAAGCAAGGAAAGGAGCAGTTGTGCAGTGTATCTGTGCAGAGCATCCCCCCATCCAAGGTAGACACAAGTACAGTGGCGTTTCATCTGTCCTTGATTTTGCAGAATGTTCTGGTTTTCTGACTGCATCTTACTTGGTACTTTTATAAAGCTGAATATAAATTATAATTAGAACTGCAGTGCAGTGGTTTAAGTTGAGTGCTGCTTGCTTTTTTTATACTTGATTTTGACTGGCATTCCAGTAATGTATTTAAAAAGTAATTTATTTTTTCAGGCCTCCAACCTTTGTTTCTACCTACATATTAAGTAAGCTGTCATGTAGCTAATGCATTGAAATATTTTTTTTTCTTCTCCACTTCTTTTTGTCTTGATTGGACTCTCAAAATGACAGTTTGGCACCCACGGCAGCGTATTTAATTAAAGCCCCAGTTTTTATGGTTTTGAGCATAGCCCCACCCCTTTCTAGTTGGTCACACCGCTTCCTGCTGGCCCCACCCATTCAGATGTCTCTTGCAGCCCCCCTTTGATCTGAAGTCACCAGCCGCCACTGGATTCTTTGAACACTGAGATAGCTTGACTTGTATCTCTGGAAAGTTCCATTTCCACATGCTTTTCTCATAACCACTTACTCTGCACTGTTGCCACAAATGTATTCCATACTACTCACCAAACCTTCTGCTCCTGTTCATGCTATTTTAACCTGTATGGTTTCTGAACCACAACAGCACACTGCAGTTTGATTATTGAAGCGATTAATATACATGAAAAAAATGATGCAGTATCATTGTTAAAAGAAACCGCTTCTGCAGAATGTTTATTGTGCTGTATTAAACCCATATTCTTTTTATTTTACACTGTTATGTATTACAGGAAGGTGATGAACTTTTTTGTGCATCATCAGAAGGCAAAAGATAGTAATAGAGTGCAGTGGAGAAACACTGGAAGTTCAATTAAGCAATATTTGTTGTCAGATAAAGCAGTTCAATAAGCAGACCGATAGAGTTGCATTGGCTGAAACCTGACTATTTATTTTTATTTAATTTTCTTTGAAGGTTTGAAGATTTGTACTTCAGCTTCTGCAATGATACAAATGGAAATGAGCCCAGGTGGCTTTTTCCTGTTTACCTAATAAAATATGGTTCAGGTAAAGTAAATGTTAAAGTAAGAAAGCAAAATTGTAAAATACTGCATTTTACTAATAAAAACAGTTTTGTCAGTTGCTCCAGTGTTCACAAAATGTTACTTTAGCATTTTGGATCTTGTAAACTTCCTGGTTTATGGATATCTACATGTGCATGGGGGCCGGGGAAAGAATACAGGAAAAGGCAGATGCCCTTCTGAATTATAAACCTTGTTTACTCATTTATTTTGTTATATACACTTCCTTGTGCACTTATTTATCTACCTATGTCTTTGTAACTAGATTATCTGCCTGGAGCACCAAGGAAGAAAACACCTCCAGTACAATATTAACAGTTAATAGAGGGTTTAATTATATGGACACATACAAACTGTTAAAATCATTATTGCATTACTCAGTGTAATATTGGTAATCCTAATAAATAGGAGCATAAACATCTTCTAGGTTAGTCTAGTTAAGATTAGATTGATAATCAGTATGAACCTCACTAAATCTCCTCTTATATATGTAACTGCTGCTTAGATTACTGTGGATCAGAGACTCTGATTTATTGTTATTAAAAAATAAAACTCCATTTTAATTAGCTGGAGTTTTGGAACTTTACCCCTGACTGTAAAGTGTAATTTTGGTTAACATCATTATTTCATTATAATGTCTTAATGCACCCATATATGAGTAACAGCAGAACATGGATTAAAAAAATAAATAAATAACGGTTTTATATACAGTAGTGTGAAGGAAGGCGTGCGACAGTTAGGCATGACTGTTGAAGAAGATAAGAGAGTTTCTTGAATCAAGAGAAATTGTGACAGTTAACACAACACCCCGACCCCATGAAGATAATGGGAAAAGGGGGGGGTTGATGATGATGGTGATGATGAGAAAAAGAAATGCAAGTTTTATTGACTGAATGTTGTAGGCTAAATGTAAAAGTCAAAGAAAGCTCTGTATTTTTGAGTATTCAGACTACTGAAATTCTGGATTTTTTTTTTTATGGTGTAAGACCATTGTCCTTGATACATATGTAATTTGGAGTTTATAAAGTCCAAGGCAGCATCTAGCAGATTCTGTACCAGATACTAAGTTATAAAAAGTTGGAAAAGGATATGTACATTTTTATGGATTGACAAGTAGTTTCATTTTCTATAAAATAATCTAATTAAATTCAAGCTTATCTTGGTATTATATTTCTTTTGTTAGTATTTAAGTATGTTGTGCTAACAAGTTTACATGCTGTGTATTGTATTACAGTGTTAATGCCATTTGTACCTGATTTTGTTGTAAGGAAGAGTCTGTGTTGTGGCTAAAAACAGTCAGATAACCTGTCAATACACTTACCCAGTCAATAAAAAGAAAGAAATGTGGAGATGACGAATCTGCCTTGTGAATTAGAAGCATACGTTGTAGAACCAGGCCCTCCATCTTCAGCAGCTGGAATACACCTTAGGTTTCCTTGGTTATAACAGCCTTTGTGGGCAAATGTGGAGGAGTGGAGGGGTAATGTTAGAGAATTTAGAATCCGGAAATAGGGCACTTTGTCTAACAGTACAAGCTCTGCATTCAGGTTGCTATTAGCTTGCAGTAATGTAGGTTTTATTACAGCTTTCCCTCCTGCCCTTTACATGCCATGTATAGAAAGTAAAACCTGTCAACTTCAATACAGGAAATTACTGGTGATTTTGTAGTTTTGCATATATTGTTTTGAGTATGTTTACTAATACTTTTGTAGTTTTGAATATACATTATTTATTATTTTGTCTAATAAGTAAGAAATATGAGCTCACTCTGCTTTGTAGACAACTTAAGTAGTATGTACGTAAACATGCGTCATCCTTTCTTCAGTGAGCTGAACATTAATTTAACTGTCATACTGCTGCGTATGTCCTTTAAAAATATGACAAAATGAGGTAAAAATGAAAGTAAGACTTGCCAAGCAGAAAAATTATCACAGGTGATCCTACGGGTTACTGCACTCACGGAGGTCATGTGCCTCAGTGTTACATTCTGAGCATGCGTAATGCTCTTTGCAGGTGTAATTTAATACTAAATACATTAGAGAGAAGAAAAAAACTCTTGAAAAAGAGTATGTTTTGTAAAGCTTTTTTGGGTGGCTGTTTACTGGACAATTAATAGCCAGTAGTCCACTTTATTTCTGGATGAGTGCTAAATCAGGTGACATACGGATTGCTTGTACATTTAGAGACACAATGTATACGTTTTGATCTATGGTGTCTTTAACTGAAAGAATAATGCATTGATGAGAAGAAAAGTGTACTGCTTTCTTCACAAGATTCAATGGTTATAATAATGCTGAATGTTTGTTTGAACAAAGGTGCAAGTTTTGTAAAACTGACCTTCCTTGCACTGTAAGCAAGGATATGCAAAAGTGCAAACATACACACTTGCACACACACGTGCACGTGTGCGCACACACACACACACACACACACACACACACACACACACACACACACGTGCGTATATGCACGCCCACACACTTACACATTTGTGTATGTGTGTATGTCCATGAATATGTACTTCCTAACTTTTTCTCAGTATTTTTGTCATATGTCATATTCTGCAGTTTACACTTATAACTGTAATTAGGTAGGTTTCTGTACACTGGCCTACATCTTCAAATGCACTGTAATCTGAGTTTTACGTAGAGCTTAAATCTGAGCTATTTTTGTCTATTTAGAATTACCTTGAGGTTGTGTTTGCATGCCACCTACCCTGCAGCGTTCTCAGTTTTATACAATCGATGTGCTATAATTACCTACACAAACTTTTCTCCCTTCTGCAGTGTAATTATTGCTGTCATGAACACTTATTTTCTTTGGTGCTTGTAGTAAACGAACAATACTTTTAGTAGCTGGCATGAGCAATGAATATAGAACTTTAACTCTTCATTAAATGAGGGCTCAGCAAAGTTGACTTGCCAAGTTAAATTGAGTGAACAAACATAAAACCTCAAATTACATTGTTTTCAGTGGACCTATACCACTCAAAAAGGGGGCCTTATACCCCAAATAAATTATATAACAAATTTCACCAATACTACAACTTGAAGAAAAGTACAGTTTTCCAAATATTTGTGTATTTAAACTGAAAAGCAATTTTTTCTAAGTATGCCAGAAAAAAAATCACATCTCATTTAATTGACACGTGCTTATTTAACTTCAAAACATCTACAAACTTGGGGTGTCAAAGCTCAAAGAGAAACACTCCCAAGGTCACAGAACACAAAAACATTTTTTTTGCAGTGGGGCAAATTCCCCCGCACACTTCCCCCCAATGTGAGGTAAGCCCACTTATCCCCAAACTGTATATATTAACTCCAAGATCAGACAGAGTTAGAAAAGAGGGAAAAATTGATAAAAAAATGCAACACTCAACTTTTTTCTTCCAAGCCATTGAACTTTCAGTGACAATGTCTGCAGCTATGAAGTGGATGCTGACAAATTTTATTTGACTTAATATAGTTTCCCCTGTGATTTTTGTTCCAATGTTTACCAGTAACAGACTTTTTTTCCTTTTGATACCATTATCCAGACAGCTATCACAGGTTTATCTGATATACTAATCTCTCTTATCCTTGTGGGAACCTGATAAGAACAGCTGCTCTTAATGGTGTGCCCACTAACACGTGCTTCTGTACATGGATAAAGAGCAGGCTGGTTGGAAAATGTACACATTTCATCCCTTTTCACTGCCTTTCTCTGTGACAACTGACATATGCTGATTGTGAGTGTTGTGGCAGACTAGACTACCTCCCTCCCCTCTAGATCAATGAGATGAGTGGGCTTTAGCAACTCCCTCCCATTCTTCCCACTCAGCTCCTTCAATGCCAGGCCTACTAGTTGATCCCAGATTACCTGAGTCACAAACGTAGTTGTTATCCATTTATACCATGGAGCCAGCCCAAATTCTGATCAGAGTTATTACAACCTTATTTTAGGAGTTTACTGCTGTAGAACAGTATAGAAGTTCTACCTAATTCAAACTAATATCACAACTGGGGGAAAGAAGTAAAATATACAAACATAGCTGTTGCAAAAATAAATAAATAAGGTTCAGTGGGCCCTCCCCTGGGTTCTCTTTGAAAATGGGCTTGATTCCAGTTAGGTTAACCCAGAGAATAAATGATAAATAAAATAATAAGGTATTTTTAATGATAAGTAAGTGCTGCATTCCTACTTATACTCCAGGGAAGGTTTTTTTTTTTTGTTTTGCCTGAAACTGAAATTTGATTGATTCTTTACATCTGTGATTCCTTTGTTCATATGTAGTGGCGAAAAAAAAAAAAGAAAAAAAAATCGTGCATTCCTGTGTATTGTTTTGGGAAGTTTAAGCAGCTGCTTAAATCAAGCAATGCACAGAACTCATAAAGTCTTTGGAAGAGTGCGATTTTAAGATTTCTAGAGGAGTGTTGATGGAAAATGCAGTTTCCAGGTATGCACAAGAAGCAAATATAACAGATCCATGGCACGAAGCAAGTATAGCTATGAGATAGTATGCCATCATAGTGCAACAGGGATTCAGCTCAATTTCAGATTTAGGCTGGCTCTGTATGCTGCTCATTTTATGACTTAGAAAACACTGAAGACCTACGTTACATATGCATAAAATATGTGAGGCAATGTGTTCATAGGATCATAGGAAGTTACTAGGCTATTGGACCTGAGGCCCATATAAGCCTAGCCAAGGGTTTAGCCCATGTTTAGGCAAATCAGCACCTGATGCCCCTGTCCAGCAGGGACACGGGTGGAGTCTCAGGGATGTATTTTCTATTTTGCATGCAGTTATCCAGGTTGCGCTTAAAAAGGGGTAAAGAGGTACTCTGCTTGATGTGAAGAGGAAGTCTATTCCACAGATGGGGGAGTCTCTGGGACACAAATCTGTCATGCCAACAAGTCCTATTGATGTCACAGACCAGGTTGAGGTTGCGTGTGCGGGTTACTCGAGTTTAGCTTGACTTGCAGATATGCAGCAGTCCCATCAAGGCGGGAACTAAGATCGTCTTCTATGCCAGACAGAGGTCACGCCTGAGGAGTCTGTATAAAACTGAGTAGAGGGATAAGGCTTTTAGCCTATCTGTGTACGGTATATTTTTGAGGCCCTGGATTTTCCTAGTGAGGAACCTCTGTGGTCTCTCCAGCTGCTGCGTGTGCTTTACGAGGTGCATGCCAAAAGGGCATTGTACTCAATAATGGGCCTTATAAAGGGATGTTATGACCTCTTTGTCCCTGGATGAGACACCTTTACTTAAGAGGTGGGCCATGTAGAAAGCTTTCCATACAATGGAAGCAACATGGTGGTCAAAAGTCAGGTTTCTATCAATCTGGGTGCCCAAATCCCTCACGACTGATTGCATGTTTAGGATGTTGTTATTAATGTGATAATTTGTGGGGATGTCACTCTCCCCAAAAGGGATGATGATGCATGTTTTGGTATTCAGCTTGAGGCCATGTTTCTGGCACCAGTCATTTGTTTGGGTGAGACCCTCCTGGAGGATGTCCACATCACTAGGGGAATTGATGGCAGTGCCCAGCTTGCAGTCATCTGCATACTTGGTCAGCCATAACCCACTGGTTTTGGTCAGAAAAGTATATCCTAAATAACAGAGGCCCCAAGACCAAACCCTGGGGTACTCCACTTAGTACAGGTCTACTACTTGAGGTGGCTTCCCCTATTTTAACTAGGTGGGTTCTATCAGTGAGGCAGTTAGCTACCCATCTGGTAACATACATAGTTGAGAGAGTTTATCTATTATGCCTGAGTGGGGAATAGTGTCAAAGGCTTTGGCCAGGTCATGATTGGCAGCGTGCACCATCTTCCCCTTGTCCATGGCTTTGGTGACTGTCTCAAAAAAGTTGACCAATTTTAACAGACATGACCTCCCCTTGACGAACCCAAACTGTGTGGGATAGAGTGTTTGGACGTTGTCAATGTCCTTGTTAATGAGGTCCATGATAATCTGTTCCATGGCCTTGCAGATCAGGCTAGTTAGGCTAATGGGTCTATAATTTCCCTGATCAGTGGACGCTCCACCATTGTGTGAAGGGATGACAGTGACTGTCCTCCACTCAGCTGGGAACAAAGCTGTTAATCAGGCTTTGGTTGAATAGGGTGCCTAATGATGCTGCAAGTTTCTGCCTGAGTTCATGTAGGATGCAGACTGGGATGTTATCAAGTCCCATGGAGGCTGTATTTTTTTGCCTATGAGAGAACAATGATGACCTGATCCCTTGCATGGTTATGATTTACAGATGCTATTTTGTTTGTTTATAACTAACATGCACCATTGGTGGAGGCAGTGAAGAATTATGTGAATAAAGAAAGGGACTTAAACAAAGGCATTTAGGAGATAGTTATACAAAGAACCAAAGCATCATAGCAGTTTAGCTGTACTGACTGTTTTTTTAAACTATACAGTCAGGAGATGTTTTGCTTCTTTGAACTTACATGTCATTCTAAAATAAATGTGTGAGTTTGATTTACAAGAAAAATTCAGTTATATCATTTAGTTAAGACAGTATTTAAGCTTCAAATGGAATTACAGCAATATTTAAACTTATACTGGAATTCCAAACTATGATCTCTCTCATCACAAGCATTTTATCATTTTGAGTCGATTTATGGGTCTCTTAGAGAAATGTGTCCATGAAGAAATTGCAGTGTTATGCTGTGAATCATATCATACATCACGTGTTATTTTTACATGAACCATGTTCTATGCAATGGAAATGGCATTGCTTCAGAGATAAAAGGGAGTTCCATTACATCAGACTAGTTTCAACCAAATTTGTGTCTGTATTTGTCAGCCTTATTCAGTTGATTAGTTGTTCTGAAAAAGGAGCAGATGGCAGTCTAAATACAGTGTCACCTGGGGTATTTTGTATGTCTGCATGGATCTTGTGCGGGATGTATTTTGCTTTACCTAGCAGTTAGAGTAGTGTATTAAGGCTCTGAGCTGTTAATGAACTGCTTCCTGTAGACAAGGATATAGTTTGATTCCTTCCACCCCCATTTTTCTGCTGTGTCATTTACTCAGAAAGTGCTTTTGCTGCCTCTGAGAAAAGACAGTTGTGCCCAACGGGCTTATCTTATAAGTTCATAGGTGTGTGCTAGGCTAATGGTCCTGGAGCCTTTACAAGCCTAGCCCATAGGATTACCCTGGCATCGTGCCACCCGACCTTAGTTCCCAGTGCCTCTGTCAAGTAGAGCCACTGGAGTGATCCCCGGGGTGAATTTTCTGTTTCCCATCCACTCATCAAGATTTCTTTTGAAGAGGGCCAGTGAGGCTCTCCGCTTGACATGTATGGGAAGTCTATTCCATAGCATGGGCAGTCTCTGGATTATGAACCTGTCCCTCCAGCTTGTTCTGTTGATTGTGGTAATGACGTTGAAGTCTCTGGGCATGTAGTGTGGAGGGATTGGGATTTCTTTAGCTGTAGCATTTCTAACAGAGTTGGATCACACATGGCTTTGTAAATCAAGCAGAGATCGCCTGTAAGTAGGCGATATGAGACAGAGAATAGTCTGTCCATATAGGACAAGTGTTTAAGGCCTAGGATCCTCTTTGTGAGGTACTTTTGTGGCCTCTCCAATTGTTGCAGATGTCTAGTGAGGTACATGCCAAATGGGGCATTGTACTCAATGACTGGTCTAATAAGGGAAGAGTAGAGGGAGACAATGACCTCTTTCTTCCTGGATGCAAAACCCTTAGTAATGAGATGTGCCACATAGAATGACTTTCTGACCACAGTGGCAATGTGGTGGTCAAAAGAGAGGTTGCTGTCAACCTGTGTTCCCAGATCTCTTATGACACCTTCTGTGTTCAGTGGACTACCATTGATGTGGTAATTCATGGGAACTGGGTTTTCCGAAAGGGAATGACAATACATTTCTTGGCCTTGAGCTTAATGCCATGGTTCTGACACCAGTCGCTGGTCTCAGTGAGGCCTTTCTGTAAGATGTCAAAATCACTTGGTTTGCTGTAGCTGTTCTAAGCTGCAGAGAGACTGACCTACTTTGTTAACACATTAATAAAATGAAAACTATAAAGCCTCTGAAGAGCATTCACAAATTCTGTGAAAAATGTCTAGTGGTAGGCTACAATCATTTGCACTTGGATAGTGGTTTTGATTAAACCCCAGTAAAAAATGAAAGCGTGTTAATGTTTAATCTTCTATGTAGATGACATTAGGTGAAATGGATACTAAATACTTGAAACTATCTGAATCACAAATTTGTGGGGGAAATGAGCAAAAGTATGTTTGAGGTACTACTTTTAAATTAGACTAAAGCGTCTCAGAAATTAATAAAATGTTTAGTGAGTATTCTGTGGAAAATCATTGAAAGAGTTACAGTGGGCCTTATCCAAAGTAACTCAAGAGGCCTACTTCTTCAGCTGTAAAACAGTAGTTTTGTTAAAGGGAAACCTTGCATTTTTAATCTTGTGGCATTGTTAGAAGTGATAGCAGCAACAATTGTTGAAGGGCAGACAGTGCACTGATCTTGGTAAGGCTGTTGACACTTTTGCATAAAGGAATAACTGATGAATTAAAAGCTTCAAATGTTACTCCCTTACATAAGTCAATGTATAAAACACAGGACATAACAAGAATGGAAGGGGTTAACCTGTCTCTTCAGATGAGGACTGTCGGTGATGGCCCTCCCCTTGGGGGGTGCCTACTTTCATCACTTCATTCTGAATTGTTTGTCTCAGATATAAAAGTTGAAAATTGTCTGTGGATAACAACATATGCTGATGACTGCAAACTGGGTAACATAATTACTTTGGTAAAAGATGCTAAATTTCTTCAAGGTGGTCTAAAAATATAACTTGTCTGGTCATGATGGTCTCACTTTTAACTTCAGTAGACACAGCATCGTGAGAGTCAGCAAAAAAAGTACATAAGTTAGGATTACAAAATAAATGATTAGACTGTAAAAAAACAATGATCATTAAAGTTCTAGAGCCAGTGACAGAGAACAATTTAAACATGACAGATGTGTCTCTATAAAAGTCAGAAAAGAATACCTTTCATCCCAGTTAATTTTAAGGGCACATGTATCCAGTAAGATTATTGTTCCACTTTGCACATCATTGATTTAACTATTGAATATAATATTGCGGTTTGTAATATTTGAACAAGCCATCTGAAACAACTTAAAAAAGTACAGTTCCTTACTAGAAAAACCATAGGTTTGAAAAGGTTGGACTGCTTAGAAAGGCTTCAGGAGCATAAAAGTGATAATTGTCTTGTCAGGCAATGCCTGATTTAGTTCTTCTGTCTCTTTGCCCAGGAAACACTGCTAGGGCAAACAAGAGTGGGGAATGAAATGTTAAAATTAAAATCAGTGTAAAAATAATATTAATAAGAGAAAGAAAGTGCATCCCATGAAAGAAGTAAACAAACAACCCACTGAATGCAAACTCCATAATTTAAATATGTCATAAAACACATCTGAGCTTGCTGATGACCTGTGGGGGCTTTGCAACCTACTTTCTTAATAGTAACTCCATGATCACTCGAGACATTCTGTAGGGGTGAAAATGAACTCACACATTCTGCAGTCTTACAGCACAGCAAGCAAAAATATTCAGGGACTTTTCAGTTTGAGGAATAGGGATCAGGGAGATTACAAAGAAGCCCAAATTTATTAAGAATGAAAAGGTAAGAATTCTGTTGGTACCTTGCTTAACATTTCTCTTCCAATGAACTCAGTACATGCTGTACCCAACATCACTACTGATACAATTTGTTTATAACTAAAAGCTTTGTTGGGCTTTATATTGTCTTAGGTATTAAACTCTGAAATGACCAAAGCTGTTGATAAAAAAATTAGCATAATTCTCAGGATGCCTTGCACTCAAGATGAATACAGATTTTTCTGTATATTAATTAGACTTACTGATTGAGCTGTAGTGTATTTCCCCACATTGTTTATGTTAACTATCATTAGCATAACCACTCATTTTTGTTTCAAAGGTGAAGGATAATATAATACCAGGACTTGAATAAAATGACCTCAACTTCAGCAGTGAAATACTGTGCAGATGTGGTGTTTATTTTCTTGCATATTAGTGAACATAGACAGAAAAAGCATATTTTAGCTGTTTTTTTTTTTGAATGACAATCTGAGGTTTACCAACTTAATCCCACTGAGTCTTCAATCTGTATTACCTTTCCTTCCTTATGTGTGAATGCATCCAGTTGTGCAAGCATGCATACACAAACACACACACACAACACACACACACACACACACACACACACACACACACACACACACACATATCCTGGATATTATAGGAAGGTAATCATGCTACCATTGTTCATATACATTACTGCTCAACTCATATGTGTTGGACTCCTGTGTCATCTCCTAATGTACCCTGTAGCAGGGGTATAATCCATCACTCCCAGAACCCGCTCTCCAGCGCTGTGAGCAGGAGACTTTCTCCCATGTCAGGATATTTTACGTATTAGACCAAATGTAACTGTTTCTAAATTAAGAGACATCTCAATCTAATCCTATAGGTCATGAAACAGGGAGTAACAGTCCTTTCAGATAAACATTTAGTGTGAAGAGAAATAAGTAATGGGCAGAAATATAGCCCTATACCCTCACAGCTGTAAAATGATTGACAGTAGTAATGTCCAATCAATTTTAATGAGGAGATTTGCTGATGGGTATTCAAGGTACTGCGGGTTCAAATTTCAATGATCCAGTCTTGCATTGATTCTATTACTACTACACATTTCTCAGATACATCATTTATACTAGAATATTTTTTTTCTCAAAAATGTTTGTCAGCTGGGAAAATATCCCATTTTAATTGCAGTAGTTGAGTCGATCAGGTCAATAGGTGGCAGCTCACCAGTCAGTAAGTACATCTTCTGCAGAGAGACACTGAAACAGTTTGTGCTTATGTCATTGCTTTACTGATGTGAGAGGTAATGCTTAATCACTTTGTTTTGTCCTGCAGCGGAGTACCTTTACTCCTCTCCTGAGAAACTAGAAGCATGGTTCTAATCTTTTACACAGCCAAATCCTGCACTCAGGAACCTTTAGTCTGCATTACCTTCTGAGTATGTTACTACCTGCCCTGAAGCCCTCAGTTCATCACTTAATTGTTGCCTTAAATAAGCACACTGAGAATGTTAAGGCTATGTGAATGAGTTCACATCTGAACCTGAAATTCGCAAATGTGACAGCAGTTATTGTTGCCCTCAGGGTAACATTATAGTGGGATGCCTCTGATTTGTTGTGGCCCAAAATATGGTGAATAGTAAGTTGGGAGAGGCAACAAAAAATATATGTAAAAAAAACTTTTGCAAATCTTTATTTATTATTTATTTATTTACTTATTTGACATTTGTTAACTAGGTTAGTCCAGCTAAGCCAAAAGCCCATTTTCAGTGGAGACCCAAGGAGAAAAGCTCCAAGGAAGTTACATACATATATTCGAAAATTAGAATAGAAGCATATAGTCTGAGTCTTTACATAGTAGTTGTAGTGAAAAGAAAAAAAAAAAAAAAAAAAACAAGCATAGATTTGCATATACAATACAGTTTTGGGGTTTGCAATTTACAGGGAGTAACATCGCTGAGTGAGTACAGCATCAATTTACATCTGAGAAACATCTTAGAATGTGTACAGTACATATGTATGGTTGAGTCTCAGTAATTTGAAGATAGAAATAGGTGTGGGGGGAAGCACACTAAGAAATTCAGTGCTGGTATAGTGTAGAAACACAAAACAGCAAGTTATACTGTATGTAGCTTTAGAAGGTAAGATGTGACATTACTAAGTGAAGACAATATATGTGAGAAGTGAGATTAAAGGAAGAGAGAATTGTGTTGGTGGTTGGGTAGGGAGAGAAAGGCATGTACCTACAATGAGACGTAAGGTTGGGAAATAATGGAAGGCTTTAGGTAGGTTCCTGACATGGACAGATCCACGAATTAAGGATAAATAGTTTTAGTTGTTTTTTGAAATGATTAGTGCTAGAGGTGCTTCTGATGTGAGAAGGAAGTTTATTCCAGGCTAAGGACACATTGTGGTTGTAGAGGAATTTACCTATATTTTTGTTGGGCTTATGAATGGCAAGCAGTTGCTGGTCAGAGCTTCTGAGAGGTCTGGAGGGGGTGTAGAGTGAAACTAGTGATGAGAGGGAGGGGCAGGCAGTAGGTATGTAGAGGATGGAGTGGGTGATTTGTAGTTGTTCTATGAGTAGTTGATGGGGGGATTCTGGCCAATGGAGTTGTTTTAATGAAATACATCAGTTTCTAGGAAAAAAAGTGTTTAGCAAGGGCAGGGATCTGTTAGATTACTGACTTTTTAGTTGTGGCTCTGCTGTCCTTCATTGTATCCATGTCTGCTGACTTTCCCAGGTCTGTCTTTTACTAATTCCACTCACTTCTAACAAAACTTCTGCACTAACCTGTAAAGCTAAACATGATGACACTTACATTTTTTTCTGCATCATTTGTCATCTTATGTGTTTTCCTATCACTTTCAAACCGTATGTTATAATGCCTGTATATAATATAATGTAATTGGCCCTACATTTTGCTTTGACTGGACATCACTGTCATCATCAACCCCCTTCTCCATTTTTAAATGCTTTGGCTACTTATTGTAATTGTGTCTGCTTTTTTGTGACTGTTTCTCAGCTTTTTTTGTTCTTGAATTTTGTCACTCTTAAGTTTATTAATCCTAGTCCTGAGCCTAAACTTGGTCCATTGAGCTGATATCTCTATCTCAGTGAACAGATGTAAACAAGCAGGCAAACAAACAAATATAGAGGCTGTTTGTCTGGACTGTAGGGTGTCATGACACCCCTTAGATGAGTCCTGTTCATAGATACTCCTATTCTACTGAGCATAATTGCTTGCTTGCTTACTTCAATGACTGTGAGATACACAATGGAAGGAACAATCTGCATTCCTTGTATTTTGTAACACAATAAAATCAAGCCATGAGTATTGCACTGGTTGCTTCTATTCTCTTGGAGTTTTATTTATCTTTTCAGTTCCTTATATCCATACCTGTTTTATTGTCACATTTTTGCTATGTCCTCTGACCTTAGCAACATTCCAGGGATCTCATCACTAGTCGCTCGTCAGCCTGTGACACTGTTTTAGGGGTGAGGTCTCACACCCCTCAGTCCTCCTGCTGCACATATTGCTTTCTCCATTATTAATGTAAGCCATAACTAACACTTCAAATTACAAAATAAAACTTATTAATTAGAAATGTGCATGTTGATTGAATAAGGCTGCCAGCATTCCCATTGTAAATCTAGTGTTACCCAAAGGAAAAATTCTAACTGAAAAAAAATGCTAAAGTCACTGAAGTCCTTGTAGCTGTGTGGAGCTAAACTCAGTTGATAATATCAAAAATTACATGAACACAAACACAAACACTCAGAAAACTTAAACATCAAAAATTTAACTAACTAGCTAAATCATTCAGTTTACACAAAACTGCTGCTCTGATCAGAATAATCCAAATGATCAAAATGAAAACGACATTTAAAGATAATGATGCTACATGCCATAAACTGAGAACCAGCAGAACAAACGTAAAACAATGATCCAGTCCAAAGTTCCAAATGAAACCACAAATATCCACATGCACCACAATAAAAACGTTTTAATAGTTCCACACAAATTAATCTGTGTGGAACTATTAAACAGTTTTTATTGTGGTGCATTTGGATATTTGGGGTTTTCATTTGGAACTTTGGACTGGATCATTGTATAACGATAATACACCCTGACTGGGCAAGCACCGTCATGTAAAGGCCTGTGTATACATACACTTCTGACTCCATTAAATCATTTCCTTACTGTGTAGCTGCAGCTGGCAGTCTGTACTCACCAGGATCAAACTTCACAAGGTGCGACACTTAGTGTTCCTGGTAGGGGTTCATGTCCCCAGGATAGGAGTGCCAGTAATGGCCAATCACTCCCATCATCCCCTGCCAGCTCACACAGGTCCCTAAGCTACTGTTCATGCTGAGGTCAGCTGCAAAGCATTCAGGCCTTTATCGCTGTATGTCACAGAGCTGGCTCATCTAATACCAATGTATCGGTGATTATGCTGGACAATTTTATTTATACTATAATTTATGAAATGCTGCTTTAGATTGTTTATATTTACTGGCTTTATGTACCATCCCCTAGGAAAGGCATACTACATACAAAATAACACTTATTTTTTTTTTAAGATGCATTATGCAACTATACACGATCTGTAGTTCTGATATTGAATTAATTTTATTTCCCAGCTAGATCCACACTGTGCTCATAATTATTTTTTTACAAGAGTCCCAGTGTGGCATTTAGAATGACTGGAGAAGTTGTGGCTGGGACATTGGGGAAATCCCCTGCTCTTTATTAGTATTAAATGTGAATATGTAACCTGCAGAGGATTTGACATTGAAATTAAATTATAGTAAATGTCAGAACTATAGAAAATGGTCTTTTCACCTAGTTTTCTGGAAACTGGAAATTTAAACCAATATTCACTGTTGGTAACACTGCAGCATAAATTGCCTTGCTCAAATTAGTTGATTAACAGTTTGCACCAACACATTGCCATCCAAATGACTTAAATGACAACATCTCATTACCTGGGAATTTGCAGGTCTGTGTCGGCTGTACAGCTGGTGCAACTATACAAAGGGGCACCATCCTCCTGAAGAAAAACTCATCCCAGAGTAGACAGACAGAGATACATACTCAAACATGTGTGGACACACACACACACACACACACACACACACACACACACACACACACACACACACACACACACACACCTGTACTAGCAATAGCCATAGCCATTCACGCACATAAATCAGTGTACAGAATAACACACAGTCGCAGTAACATGCTCATATATGGATTCTCACCCATACAGTGGCACTCGTACACAGACTCTCACCCATACTAAGGCGCATATACAAAGTAGCACACTCACCCATACAGAGGCACACATACACAGTAACACACTCAAATACAGACTCTTCCCCCATACAGAGGCACACATACACAGTAGTACATTCATATACAGACTCTCCCCCATACAGAGGCACACATACACAGTAACACACTCATATACAGATTCTCACCCATACAGAGACACACATACACAGTAACACACTCATATGCAGACTCTTATGCGTACAGAGGCATACATACACAATAACACACTCATATACAGACTCTCCCCCATACAGAGGCCCAAATGCACAGTAACACACTCATATACAGACTCTCCCCCATACAGAGGCACTCATACACGGTAACACACTCATATAAAGACTCTCCCCTACACAGAGGTGAACATACACAGTAACACACTCATATACAGATACTCTCTCATACAGAGGCACACATACACAGTAACGCACTCATATACAAACACTCCCTCATACAGAGGCACACATACACAGTAACACACTCATATACAGACTCTCCCCTATACAGAGGTGAACATACACAGTAACATACTCATATACAGACTCTCACCCATACAGAGGCACACATAGACAGTAACACACTCATATACCGACTCTCCCTCATACAGAGGTGAACATACACAGTAACACACTCATATACAGACTCCCCCATACAGAGGCACACATACACAGTAATACACTTTTATACAGACTCTCCCCCATACAGAGGCACAAATACACAGTAGCACACTCATATACAGACTCGACCTCATATAGAGGCAGACATTCACAGTAACACACTTGTATACAGATTCTCCCCATACAAAGGCACAAATACATAGTAACACACTCATATACAGACTCTCCGCCAGACAGAGGCACACATACACAGTAACACACTCATATACAGATGCACACATACACAGTAACACACTTATATACAAACACTCCCCCATACAGAGGCACACATACACAGTAACACACTCATATACAGACTCTCCTCCATACAGAGGTGAACATACACAGTAACACACTCATATACAGACTCTTACCCATACAGAGGCACACCTACACAGTAACACACTCATATACCGACTCTCCTTCATACAGAGGTAAACATACACAGTAACACACTCATATACAGATACTCCTCCATACAGAGGCACATATACACAGTAACACACTCATATACAAACACTCCCCCATACAGAGGCACACATACACAGTAACACACTCATATACAGACTCTCCCCCATACAGAAGTGAACATACACAGTAACACACTCATATACAGACTCTCCCATACAGAGGCACACATACACAGTAACACACTCATATATAGACTCTCATCCATACAGAGGCACACATACACAGTAACACACTCGTATACAGACTCTCCCCCATACAGAGGCATTCATACACAGTAACACACTCATATACAGACTCTCCCCATAGAGAGGCACACATACACAGTAACACACTCATATACAGACTCTCACTCATACAGAGGCACTCATAAGTAGTAACACACTGATACAAAGACTCTTTTTTTAGCTGACCCATGTGTGGGGCTGGTGAGGAGA
Source organism: Protopterus annectens (assembly GCF_019279795.1). Classification (NCBI taxonomy): domain Eukaryota; kingdom Metazoa; phylum Chordata; order Ceratodontiformes; family Protopteridae; genus Protopterus; species Protopterus annectens. Next base: position 701,994,372 of record NC_056748.1, read on the forward strand.
TTAAGGACACTGGTGCACCATCATATTGCCACCTAGGAGCACATCCTAACCCACACCTCATGGGCAGCCTTGCAAAGTCTACAGTGGCTGCCTTCAGGAGGTGCATGTGCTCTGTTGTGCATGTACCATTTTCCAAACAAGGGGTACACCACTTGCACCATGGAGATTGCTGGGGACTACATGCTGCTGTTATAGTGATCCAATTTGCCTTCTTCCATGCAGGATGGGGGATCCTGCTTTGGCTACTCACACTCTTCCTCCCATGTTCGGTCCCCCAAGTGCACATGCTACTAACTGAACATGGGTCGTTTGGGAACACATGTACCCTTATTTATATACACAATTTACCTCCATCAGTTATCTGTGCATAGAGAAGCTTCTCTGATTCCTCCTGCACAGATTCCCATCACTGAAAGGCACCGATATGTGGCACACACTTAACTCCTTAAGAACCCTTCTATACCTTTCACTTGCACAATTTTGTTGTTTAATATTCTGATTAGGGAGCATTCTGCTCATTTTAAGAGAACTTTCCCACAGAGTACTGCAGTTGCATGTGGTGCTATAAACCTCACTGCCTGGGGCACACAGTGGCAATTCTAGACTGTACGTGAAGGGTCTATGAATCAAAATGACATTTCAAAATATGCAACACAGATTGGACTTGTCTTGCATACTTTGCCACTGGCTAAGAATATTGGCCTTAGCCATTGAAGCTAGAGTTCCAATTATTGTTCGTACAAAAATGCCTTCAGAATTTGTTAATTTCCTTTTTACCTACGAATGACATGGAGGTCTGTCATATCTATTAAACTTTAACTGCTCATAAACAATTCATTCAAAAATGTTGTCAAAGGAAAAAATTGGACTGCTATAACAAACACAGTCACAGACAGACACACATGCACATGGGCATGCATGCATGTACACATACTCCGCCCCCCTCCATACACACACATACAGTCCATGAACAGGAAGGAAAAGTTATGTAACAAAAATATGTGTTACTCTCTTCCTCTGTGGGATCCCTGTGCCATACTGTCCAAGTTGCCCTTTCACAGTCATATGAAATGGCTGTAACAAATACTTAGTGACTATCCTACACCTCTGGTGTAGCATCATATCTTCCCACTGAATCACACTGAAAAGCTACCAGTCTTTTCAAATTTCAGGTCATGAGCGGGTTATTGTATGGTACTGAAAGTTTGATATTCATTGCTTGCCTTTACCTACAGCAGTTTCTTATGCATGCAGCAAGTGATTGGGCTATAATTTTCCCACAGGCATGGTATTAAACAGAAATAAAATAGAACTCATAAAATATATGTATGAGTGTGGTTTAAAAGCCAGCTATGAATTAATGCTACAGCAATACCAGTGGAGCAGTCTGTAGTGTCCCCTTGTTGCTCGTCAGAACTTTAGTACAATACATACATAAAGGCAGAACCCAGAGGTTTATTTACTTGTTGTTTGAGAGATTATGCAGCAGTTTTTTTCTGCTTATTCTGTCAAAAGTGAGTTCTTTATATATTAATCTCCCTCGGTTATGATTCAAAATGGTTTATAACTTAATTTCTGAAGTTTTGAGTTGTTGCCTGGGTGCAGTATTGTTTATGGCGAATACCTAGAGTTTCCCAATTTCCTATTCATTCTGTAGCGATTTATTTCATATTGAACATTTGCAGTGCTGATGATTGTGCATTTAAAATAATCTGGGGACACTGCATGTTAATAGCTACTGTTCAGCTCACTTGTCTGTATAAAATTACTGAATACTGTTCATAAAGAACACAAAATACATTACATATTGAATAAGACTTATTTACTTTCCTTGAAAAGAAAGTACACAGAAAAATCATATCTAAGCATTTTTTCATGTCATAAAGGGGATATAAAACAACACCATTTTCATATCTTTAATTATGTGCATTTGTCCTTTAATGTGTCTGTTTAAAATATAAAATAATAATAGGGAACAGCAAAAGAAAACAGTATTTTTTATCAAAAAGCATTATCATTTATTCAAGTAAGGATAATTAGGAATCAATTCAATTATTAATATTTCATAGGAAGAGAGTATTAAAAGAACTTTCTATTCACACAAATCCCTTTTTAAAGAAAATGACAGTTGTTATAAGCAAGGAAGCCGAAATAAAACTGTTCCATTTTCTACTTGTTCTACCCACTGGTACAGAAAATGAGGTTAGTCTGTATGTAGTACAGGCAGTCAAGTAACCTTGACTGGAATGTTTGAAATATAAACCAAAGAGCAGTGTGCTCTTTCTAATTGATGCCCTTTACAAGGAAGGCAAGTAAAAACAAACTGATGGGGCTGGGAATGAAAGCTGGGGAACAGAGCTGTATTAGGGTCGCTTGTCTTGTTAATTGAGGCCTGTTTCTATTTGAACAGCTGGTCAGTCAATCTTTGTGCAGAGGTCTTAATGACAGCATGTGCTGTATTAATTTAGCACACGGAGAGTCTGAAAATGGCAGTCTTATTGAGAAGTTGTGGGTGAGACTCCAAGATCAATGCAAATGTAATTAAAAATATCTAATCTCTGTATCAAAGCATAATAAATTGAACACAATATCCTAGAGTCCTGACTCAGGAGATGCCTGATAAATGATGATGCTGTGTTGAGGTTTTTATTTGTTCAGATAAGATTTTCTAGGATGAAGTACAGTGTGCTTCATGCATGGTTCCCTTTCTCTGTGTATTTATTTTTGTTTCTGAGTTAGTGTTCTGGAGGTAGTCTTAAGTTTCTTTGCAGTTTCTTAACCCCTGTTTCCGACAGAGAGAGATTATGAACCTTTTTCTGATTTTTAAGTGTTTCTCCAGATATTCCTCTTTTTGCTTACATTATGAAGTGGAGCCTTTTTAAAAGGAATTTGATTCAAAGGTCTTAATTCCAAAATTTCTGAAAATAAATATACACACTCATATACCCCACCATATACACCAGCTAAGCTACTATTCCTTGTGCATATAAATGCTGTCCAGTTCCCCATGGTTTTCCATTCTGTTCTACTTTTTCTGACATGCTGTGAACACTCTTTTGATGTTTTACTTGCATATGACTATCCTGCTAACATCTTCTGTTCTGTCTTTTCATTTCTTGACAATTGTGACACTGTGTACTGCTCACCCGATTTAATTTTGGTGGTGTTATTAAACTAGTGTAGTATCCAGATTCTGCAGACACTCTTGAGTAGAGTGACAGCTGTAATTTGTTTAATTGAATACAAGATAAACCAGTGTATTTATCTGATAATACAGTATTGCAAAGATGTTATCGCAGTATGTACTTAGTTTTATATAAGATTTCATTCATCATATACAAGAACATGCTAATTAATACTTTTGCACAGGTGATGTGCTATTTTAAATATCTTGTGTTTGTTTGAAATTAATATTTACACTACGCCACCAGTGCATTGGTTAAATATAGCTTTGAAATAAACATTTATATTCAAATCTTCTGTTTTTCTTTTTCTTATTTTCATGTAGTTCACTAATTATTGTCAAATTTTCTTAAAAATAATGGATCATTAACAACAATATCCAGATTGCAAGTACTGTATATATTCAAACAAATTACCTTATAGCACCAAAGCTTTTACCATACTGATGTCAGAAAGAGAATTATGATGTCATATACAACAGGAAAGCAGCCAGACCTGAAGTACAAAGTGTAACATTATATACTTTTTACAGTGATAACATTTCACTTTTACACAACACTTCTGAATGATAATGATGCGCTGAGCTTTTTCTTTTAAAAATATAACACCCACACCCCCCAATATGGGGGTCTGTGCCCTCCACCCCACCCTAACTATATATATGCTAACTCCAGGATCAGACTACAGTGGAGAAAAGTCAGATACGTTTTATTTGCCCAGCAGTACTTACATTCAGTAAAATGTGATTCAGTGAAATGAGTTTTCAGTGATTTGAGCTTTCAGCAATTTTTGAGGGTGAATTGAAATTCATTGAAATGAGTTTTTTGTGAATCAAAGTAAATCCATATATATATATATATATATATATATATATATATATATATATATATATATATATATATATTTATATATGGGTCTACTTCTAATGATCAAAACCCCAGTTACCTGACCTTCTTAACACCAACTCGACTTCACTGACAGCACATTTAAACTGACCATGCATTCTTGGTTTATTTCACACATTAAAGCACACAGTCACT